>NC_057800.1:317522897-317743009 GCF_018294505.1 Triticum aestivum | reverse complement strand
GTGGATGGGGGCATTAATGGGGGGAGAAGAGAGGTGCATGAGAAAGAGAGAGGACATTTATGGAGGAGGGTGCCATTAATGAGGAGAGAAGAGAGGTAGGAGGAAGAGAGAAGAAGAGAAACAATGGTGAAGCTAGAGTGGAGAGGGGAGAGGGGAAAGGAGGGGGAGAGAGGGCAAAGTGGGGGAGAGGAGGGGAAGGGGGTGGAAAAGGTGGCACCAGCCGCACCTAGTAGTAGCGCTGCCTTGAAAAAAGTGCTGCTGCTATTGGACTTAGTAGTAGCACTTTCTAGGAAAAGCGTTACTACTACATGGGGCCCACTAGCAGTAGCGGCGCATAAAAAAGAGCGCTGCTACTAAACTGTTAGTAGTAGCGCTTTTTTCTGTACACCGCTACAACTACGAAAACAGTGGGTGGCCTCATCTGGTCCCACATAGTAGTAGCACTTTTCTGCTTCACAGTGCTACTACTATGGAGTTACGAGTAGCGCTTTAATGGAAATGCGCTACTTCTAAATAGCAGCAGCGTTTATTTCTTTCCAGCGCTACTGCTAGGCTACTGTGTATAAGCGTTTTCCTAGTAGTGGCCAATAGTGGAATCATGGCATCTCGCATTGTGTGAGGGCGTGAGGAGAATACGGTGGCCCAAGTGGCTTCTTGGGGAGCATTGTGCCTCCACACCGCTCCAACGGAGACGTACTTCCTCTCAAGGGGAAGGAACTTCGGTAACACATCCTCGTCTTCACCGACTCCACTCTTGCTTATCTCATCCCTTTACTCGTGCAAGCTTATCTTGTGTTACTTCCCTTGCTTTCTTGTTTATTTATTGTTGTTGCATTATATAGGTTGCTCACCTAGTTGCATATCTAGACAACCTACTTTGACGCAAAGTTTAAATTGGTAAAGAAAAGCTAAAAAATTGTTAGTTGCCTATTCACCCCCCTCTAGTCAACTATATCGATCCTTTCAACACCAAAGCATATTCATATTCATAATACTCAATCCACACAAAGAACTATAAAGAGACCGCGAAGTTTCCATCGGAGAAAAACATGCATCAACCCCTATGCATAGATTACCCCAATATCACTGTGAGAATCCGCGAGTTGAATGCCATAACATATATCAAGTGAATCAATAAGATACCCCAATTGTCACTTCAAGTATTCATACCGCAAGACATATATCATGTGTTCTCATCTCTGAATATTCAATCCGACATGAAAAGACTTCAAAGGGTAAAAATTCAATTCATCACAACAAGAGTATAGAGGGGAGAAACATCATATGATCTGACTATACTAACAAAGCCCATGATATAGATCACGAGAGAGAGGGGGAGATTAAACACATAGCTACTGGTACAAACCCTCAGTCCCGAGGGTGGACTACTCCCTCCTCATCGTGGTGGCCGCCGGGATGATGAAGATGGCCACGGGAGATGATTCCCCCTCCGGCAGGGTGCCGGAACGGGTCTAGACTGGTTTTCGGTGGATACGGAGCACTGTGGCGGCGGAACTTATGATTTAGGTTAACCCCGAGGGGTTTCGAAATATTTGGGAATTCATAGTGCAAAGAAGGGGTACGGGTGGCCACCAAGGTCGGCACAACCCACCTGGGCGCGCCAGCGGGCCCTGGCACGCCCTGGTGGGTTGTGCCCCCATCAGGGCACCCCTCAGGTGCTTCTTTGGCCCATCGGGACTCTTCCGGCCCACAAAAAATCCACAAAAAGTTCCGCGGTGTTTGGACTCTGTTTGATATTCATTTTCTGCAATGTAAAAAACAAGCAAAAAACAACAACTGGCACTGGGCACTGGGTCAATAGGTTAGTACCAAAAAATGATATAAAGTTGCTATAAAATGATTGTAAAACACCCAACAATGATAAAATAACAGCATGAATACTTCATAAATTATAGATACGTTGGAGACGTGTCAACCACCACTTGGACGATAGGGCTGGGGGCTTCCAGGTGCCTCGTGCCATCGCTTGCATCCTAGGAGGCGCTTAGGCCCCAACCTCCCGTTGCATCTTCAAGCAGTTCGCGTGTGAGGTGAAGGCAGCCCTCCCCAAGCTCGAGGCGACGCGTCCGCTCAGGTGGTCCAAGTACACCATCACCTTTAACTCTTCCAACCATCTCAAGTGTGCGGCAACTGCTGGTGCCCTCCCAATGCTCTACTCGCCTACCATCAGCAATGTGCTCGTCACCAAGACACTCATCGATGGCGGTGCGGGGCTCAATGTTCTCTCCGTAAAGACGTTCGACTGACTCCAGGTGCCCTATGACCAGCTGTAGCCGACCAAGCCTTTCTCAGGAGTGACCGATGGCTCCACCCCCCGATAGGGCAGATCTGCCTCCCTGTCACCTTCAACAAGCATGACAACTACCGTACTGACCTCATGGACTTCGACGTTGCCCACATTCACCTCCCATACAACGCCATCCTCGACTATCCGGCCCTAGCCAAGTTCATGGCTGTGACCCACCATGGCTACCATGTCCTCAAGATTCTAGGAAGCTGCGGCATCATTACGGTCGCCTGTGAGGAGAAGGACGCGGTGTGCTCTCTCGAGCGCACCTACCAAGTTGCAGCGGTCGAGGACCCAGATGTCGATGGCGCTAGCTACCCTCCTGAGGCTGTCCCCAAGAAAAAGAAGCAGCTGCTCCGCCAAGGACCTCAGGAGGGTGGAATGTCCGGAGGTGCTTCATCAAGCCCTGCACCCACTGACGGGGCGCCTTCCCCTCTTGCATAGGAAGGCGCGCCCGGCACCCCTCTCAGGCTGGGGGGCTCAGGGTCTCTCTTTCGGAGGGCCTCTGACCTGGCCAGCGTCACAAGGGAGGCGCTCGGGCACCACGTGGAAGCGTGCTTCAACGCGCGCTTCCGAGAGGAAATTGCAAGGCACGACGCGCCAGGTGCTCAGGAGTTCATCACCAAGGCGATTGAGGAGCTTCAGGAGGCAAGAGCTATGCGAGGTGATCGTCGCCCACCACTCAGCGCAGCTCCCTATCCTGGCGAGAACAGCGAGCTACACGCCTGTGTTAACATCCTTGGGCTCAACATGGTCGTGTCTTAGGAGCTCTTCTGGCCGTCCTGCGTTGGCCGGTGCGAGGGGACACCTCATAGCTATGTTTGCATGCCTTTTGGCTTGTTGAACACACCTGCTGTGCACCAGCGCCGCATGCGAGGCTCAGGAGGGCAGACACCGGGCGATCCTATCGGAGGTGGCGACGGTTCCTCGCAAGCCCCCCGGGCCCCCAGAGCCTCCTCAGGTTTAGGGCCTGGTCGACTCGTGAGGAGCGACTTCTGCAGCGCGCGTCTTCGGCTACCTCAACACCTCTTCAGCAACAGTGCCAGGTGACACTTTTTGGTTTGTTCAGTTGGGGGTGCCCCTCGGGTTGCATTATCCCCAAGCCGCGTGGGTCTGTCCCTGCGGCATGTATTGTTTTTGCATCTATTAGAACTGGCTCTACCCTTCAATCGTGAGTTGCTTTATGATTATCACATGTCTGTCCGATACTTTGTCACCATTAACATGGTACTCCCTTGCAAACCCACCCTCGACGGCCTCATGATTAAGGACTGGCATGGCGTCTATGCTCGGGTCCGTCCGTACGGCATCGCTAAACCCAAGTGGCTGAGCTCTGGCTCGTGGGCCTGATCCCGTGCACGTCACCTCCCATGGTCCTTGGTGCCTTGTTCTCACATGAGCTATTTGGGGCGGATGAGTTAGGGCACGCGACCCAGTGCCTCACCAGCATGGGAGCCGCGTGCCGGTTGTCTTTCTTCAGGACTCTCGCATGAGAAGACTGGTGTCGGTGTCAAAATCGGCGGATCTCGGGTAGGGGGTCCCGAACTGTGCGTCTAGGACGGATGGTAACAGGAGGCAAGGGACACGAAGTTTTACCCAGGTTCGGGCCCTCTCGATGGAGGTAAAACCCTACGTCCTGCTCGATTAATATTGATGATATGGGTAGTACAAGAGTAGATCTACCGCGAGATCAGAGAGGCTAAACCCTAGAAGCTAGCCTATGGTATGATTGTTGATGTGTATGTTGTCCTACGGACTAAAACCCTCCGGTTTATATAGACACCGGATAGGGTTAGGATTACATAGAGTCGGTTACAATGGTAGGAGATCTTCATATCCGTATCACCAAGCTTGCCTTCCACGCAAAGGAAAGTCCCTTCCGGACACGGGACAGAGTCATCAATCTTGCATCTTCATAGTCCAGGAGTCCGGCTGAAGGTATAGTTCGTCTATCCGAACACCCCCTAATCCAGGACTCCTTGAGTAGCCCCTGAACTAGGCTTCAATGACGACGAGTCCGGCGCGCAGTTTGTCTTCGGCATTGCAAGGCGGGTTCCTCCTCCAAGTACTTCATAGAAGATTTTGAATACAAAGAAAGTGTCCGTCTCTGCAAAATAAGTTTCCACATATTGCCATAGAGAGAATAATATTTACACAAATCTAATCTGCTGACGTATTCCGTAGCATGACACACCACGGCCAAGCCTTTATCCGAGTCGTTTCAGTATCCCACCTTAGCGCGTTATGCGAGGCGGTTTCCTTGGCACGTTGTGTCAAAGCAGAGATCGTGTCCCCTTATTCCGGGATTCTCATCAATACGGGCATGGGTAACCCAACCGATTCTAGGACTCTTAGATCATAGGCAAGTCCAAACGGACACGGAGAGGATGCTCGATATCCACCCTCTTTCTAAAGAGACGAGGCCTTTTATTTTTCCCTCCCGTGCTCAATCGAATCCTTCCCCCACCTCAAGCTCAAATGCCCAAAGTTCAGGTCAGGTGCTCCGAACCTTCAGTCATGTCCGGATCTAGCCTTCAAGGCCGATGGGTGCCTTCTTCCATCACGGAAGAAGACGTCCAAAAGTTGAGGGAGGCCAGATATCTGACTGCCGAGATTCTGCATCGGCTGCCTCCCCGGGGGCAGGCCGTCCCCTCCCCCGAACCCAACGAGAGCGTCGTGTTCGTCTCCCACTTCCTCTGAGGTCTAGGCCTTGCATTGGATCCTTTTGTCAGGGGCTTGATGTTTTACTACGGGCTAGATTTCCATGATCTAGCTCCAGACTCCTTTCTTCATATCACGACATTTATTGTTGTGTGCGAGGCCTTCCTCCGGGTTACCACTCACTTTGGCCTATGGCTTAAGACCTTTGAAGTAAAACCGAGGATGATCGAGGGGCAACATGCGGAGTGTGGAGGCGCCTCAATACACAAGATGACGGGAGCTGCATGGCCCAAAGGTTCCATTCCAGAGGTGTCTGAATTGTGGCAACAGGAGTGGTTCTACATCACGGCTCCTAGAAGTGCCAAGTGGGCGGCCGCCCCTGTCTTCCGCCCAGGCCCTCCACCACCGCTGATGTCATGGATTAACAAAGGATTGGGCTGGGGTCCGGCCAAGGATGTGCCTATACTGCAAAGCCGCATTCAAGATCTCTTTAATGGAGATTTTAGTTTGGTCGGGGTAACACAAGTTATGCTGGTTCGTTAAGTCCAGCCTTGCAAACGCCGGCCTCTTTGCTTGTGGGAATTCAATCCCAAGGGACCGCGCGCCATTTAAAATTTCCTCGGCTTGACACACGAGGAGATGTACAAGTTGTTCTTTGGACCTCAAGTGGAGTGTCCGGAAATTACCGAGGATGTGGGCCTGAGTAGCAACCGTGCCGCCGAGCAGGTAAGGCATCTTCCGACCGAGCGTACTAGCTCTCCTTTGATGCGAAGTTATTTATGAGGGTTTTCTTTTTGACCAGGACTGTCTTACGAAGGCGAAGTTGATTTGGTGCTCGGCCCCCCTCCTTGAGGGTTTGGAAAATCCAATATTGGAAAAGATGCTCCAGACCGCACCTTGCCCGGAGCCCTTGAAGGAAAATGCGGGCGGTCGCGGGCCCCAAATGCTGGCCGCTCCAGCCGAGGGAGCTAGCGTCTTCACGAAGGAAGACAACCAGAAGAGGAAAAGGATTACGTCTTGGGATTCGGAAGCCGAAGCTTCGAAACGGGAGAAGAAGTCTCCCACAGAGGGTCCTACCCCAGGGGGTGCGGTTGCCGCACAAAGTCCTCGGGGGGATCAATTCTCCCACGAGTCGTAAGTGACCCAAAATACCTTTATAGTACAGATATGTCATCTTTTCTTCTGAGAAGATAACCACTGCATGTATCTTTGAAGTTCGGGCCTTAGCCCCTCTCAAATGAGCTCGTCTTCGGGGGATCTTCTTCCAGAGATGATGGAGAGCAAAATGCCTCCTCCGGACTCCTCCGCTCCGGAAGCGGGCGACCCTGAAGTGTCGTCGCGGAGGGACTCTCTGAGTCCGGGAGGCCACAAGATAATCCCGTCGACCCCCGAAGTTCCTAGTGTCCGGCTCTCGAAGAGAGCAGACAAACGAGTCCGGCACCGTCTAGTGTGCGGTCAGATGTTCTGAGGGAGTTGGTGGGGCAAGCGGCCATCTCAGATGAACACCGTGTGCTGATGAATACGGTGATGGAGAGAATCTTGTCCGCCGAAAGCGGATTGCATAAAGCTTTTATGAGTCTACTGACAGGTTTTGAGGTACGTAAAATAATGTATAATAGTCCTGCACATGCTAAGTGTGCCCTGTGTAGATAGTAGCCCCTGAGACTCTGGTTGTCGTTGGGAACGACGACGATGAGAGGATCATAATCCCAGGTAGTAACCATACTGTTTGTATGAGCAGGTGATGGAAGTTCCGGTGGCTAGCCGGACTAGCGAGTTTGCCCATTTAAAACGCCAGTTGGATGCGGCAGACGCCGACATCGAGCTTGTTGACAAAAGGCTTGACGAGGCGCAGGGTAGGTGTTATTATCTGGTAAACTCCACATAGTAAGAGCAGCATGAAGCCAGTATATTTAACATGTTATTACTGCAGATGGAGCTGCCACTGTTGAAACCTTGCGGGCGGAACTTGCCCGAGCCAAGGAACAAGCAAGATTGGGTAATGCGGCTGCTTTGAAGGCGGCCGAAGAGTGGCGAGCCGAGAAGGCCGCGCATGGCGAGAGCAGGGATAAGATGGCCAATATGGCCGTAGAATTAAAAGCCGCCGTCGACCATTGCCGAGCTCTTGAAAAGGAAAACCAGGAGAAGGTATCAGACCTTGAGAAGGTTGCTGCAACGGGAAAAGACCTCTGCTCTGCTATGAGGGAAAAGAAGGAGGAGCTGCAGGAAGCCGGGGATATTGTAGCCGAGAAATCCTTTATCTACAGAGGAAGTTCAGAGATCCACGGTATGCCCCTCTGGATCAGCTGTGGAGTTTGGAGGATGCGTATATGGATTTGGCGGCGAGCGCTGCTGATGCGGCCAAGTACTTCAAGGGTCAGACGGACCGTGAAGTGGACCAGCTGTTTTGGACACAATTCCATTCTCCCGAGCGTCCACTTTCGTTTTCTGACCAACTAGCCGAATGGGCCGAACTAAATAGGTTGTCCGGACTCGCCATGAGGTCTGTTGTGGATCAGCTATGGCCGGAAAGGCTAAAACCGAACAACTATTTTGGCTTGGTGCAGCAGTTCCATGATGTGGTGCCGCGCATTAATGCGATGAAGAGGTCGGCATGTATAGAAGGCGCACGAATGGCCTTTGTCCGTGCTAAAGCATACTGGGCGGAGATGGATGCTACCACTGTTGCAGCGCAGGATTCGACCATAGGTCGAAGGGCTGCTAAGCACTACTTTGAGGAAGTTCTTGAGGGTGCTCATTTGATAGATACCCAGTGCTCAAAAAATATTATGTTTGAGTGACATGTAGTCTCATTGTAAGCGAAATGCTTTTATAAATTTTCATAAGGCTACTTTTATACTTTTGCCTGAAAGTAATGTGATGCCTCCTGGGCGACCATTTATGTATACATGTGTATAACCTGAAAGATTGCAGTCGTCGGCTTCAACCCCCACGCATATAATGCAGAGGTGTTCACAGAAACACGCATTCACACTTAACCCAACGTCTTGGTCCTATTAAGGAGGTGATAGCGGAGCGAGCGAGGCAACCGGACTATAATGCTTTAACACTTTCACATAGCCATAGGAGTTTGACAGTGGGGCTACTAGATAGCCCCTGGTGGCTCCGCACTGTCCCGATCCCGGGGTGCGTATATGCCTGGCCGGAAAGCGGCCCTTTGTTAAGGCGGAGGAATTCTGACATTCCCATGGGTCATTGAGTGGTTGACCAGTCTCGCGCTAGATCATGACAGTCAGTTTTCGGCTTTCTCTACTGAGGTGCTCGTCCGGATGAAGCAGGGAATAATCACAGTAGTTGTGGGGACCCCGACTCGCAAGTCGTGATCACCGAATGCACGTGTACAGTGATCCCAGAGATCAATGCTCACTGAACACACAGAAGCTGAATAACAAGAGTCTTACATCCATTCATACCGTCTTACACAAATAGTGACCAACATGGTCAAGTCTTACATCGATAAAGCCTTAAGGGCTGAACATCAAATGAAACATAGCAGCGGAAATCGTCGTCGATAAGTAGAACCCATGCCATCTGCCTTAACCCTACAGGCATTCTGACTGGGAACGTCCTAGTTCGCATGATCGTCTCCAAAGAACTCTTCTTCGAACTCCGGTTCTCCCATGCCTGGTCAATTAAATAACCAGTGGCAAGCCAATGAGTACTTTGAATGTACTCGCAAGCAACCCATGATTTGGTTCAAGGTACAGTAATGCATGACATAGGTAAAGTTTTGCATAAAGCTAGTTTTGAGTGCAGGACATGTTCAACATCCTATAAAGCATGCATCAAGAGAATTCAAGTAACCATAAGATCTGGTCACAGATATCAACATAAATAGAAAGGGGCACCAACCCATTTATCATAAACAGAGAGGGCACCAACCCATCTCAATCGTGTCAAGTCCTCTGACTTGATCCAAGACACACCATCATCTCACACACACCGGGTTTGAAAACAAGTGGACGTAGCCCAAGAGCGGTTACCCAACTGTCCTTGACCGTGGACACGGCTATTCGAATAGTTTTACACTCTGCAGAGGTTGCACACTTTACCCACTAGATCCGGGGAACTTCCGTGTCATCCACGACCCGCGGTACCTCAAGTACCCGGGGTAAGCACCCGATCACTACCTTTCCCTAGACGACACTAACATGGAGTCCACTCGATTGGTAGTAACCCCCGTGCCGAACATTTCACATCATAAAGTTGTGGAGCCTCGCTCCCATTTTCATCACATACCACAAGCACGGGGTACCAACGGTGTGTCCGGTGCCCTGTGAAAACAGTCATGGCCGCCCTACCTGGCACGACCCCGTCCCAAGAGAGAGCACCAACTCTCCCCCGTCACTAGTAATGCGGGCTCCAAGCTAGTATCGGTCTAGGTACTCAATAATGCCCTTTCCCACATAAGGGTAGAGTGGTCGCGCTTGTAAGGTTGGAATAACGGTCGCAACTCCGACCAATCCGTTTTGAAAACAACACACACCTTCCTTGGCACACCACTTCGTCATCAAGTGGTCACCCATCTCATCATCTCCCTCGGGCATAGGTGGCACCCGACGGGGTTTTCGAAAAGACTTTTGAAATCACATTGCCTCCTTCACCATGCACAAACCCACCCCATTTGCGTAGCATCTACATTTGCATCCTACCTACTCCCACCGGCATAACCCTCATAAGAAGGTAGGGCCATGCGCACTGCAAGTATCAACGAGGAAGTAATCGTGGTAACCAACCCACGTGGTTCACCATCTCATCATGATTCCGATGCATCGATAATAAAGGGCTAAAAATGACATGCATATAAAGGGGTATCATAGTCATGGTCAAAGGGCTGCTTGCCTTGGTTGGCTTGATCTTCAAAGTCTTCAGGCTCTGCTCCTCCTTCTTCCTCAGCTACCTCGTCAAACACGGGATCTAACGTGGCAAGAAAACAACGGGAAAAATAAGACAATAATAAAAACAGAAAAGTCAAAGTGCTCACAAAAATGTCAACTTATTTTTGTAAAATACTAGGAGGAAGGCTAGGAAGGGGACAACTTTTGGTTTTGGTTCTGGAGCAGCAAAATAGGAGTTATGGATTTTCAAAGGCTTATTTAAATGCTAACAACCACATTTAAATATTTACAGAGAAGAAAAGGTGGTTGGATTTGAATGAAAGTTGCACCATTAAATAGGTGGCAATATTCTAGGAATTTAGAAATTGGAATCAATGCATTTGGATTAATATTCTGTCCTGTGGAATTTTTGGAAATAAGACAGAAAATGAAAAAAGAAAAACGGCGCTGTGCCACTGGGCCAGAGAGGCCACAGCAGCAGCAGGCCCAGGGAAGAACCAGCCCCCGCGGCCGCCACGTCGAAGGCGTAAAGGCTGAATACGCCTTCGGCCGACGGCGGATCGGTGCGCGCGCGCGCGCACGTTTTAAACCTGACGGGTGGATCCCACCCGTCAGGGCGTGTGGCTGACGGGCCGGCCCCACGGCGGCCGTCGTCTACCTCCGGCCAGAGGCGACGGCGAGCTCGCCGGCGGCGGTACAGGGCACGGGAAGGGATGCGGAGACTACCGTCGGACTCAGGGGCGAGTCGCGGTTCTGGTGGTGGTGGAGACGGTCGCCGGAGTGGCCTGCTTCGCCGGCGACGAGGTCCCGCGGCGGAGGCGCTTCGGGCGTCGGTGGCTCCGGCCGATTCCGGCTGCAAAACAAGGGGAAAATAGGGGGGAAAGAATCAGTGGCGCCTCGCGGTTTCAGATCGAGAGAGAGCTGGTGCGGAGAAGGCCTGTACCGTGCGGACGCTGACGAGCCGAGGCGGCGGAGCTCGAGCTCGATCTCGAGCTCGGGTGGTTCTGGAGAGGGAGGAGTGGTGCGGGAGGCCGATTGGGTGTGTGGAGGGGCGACAGGGAGGAAGAGAGAGGCTCGGGGGCGCCTTATATGGGCTGGCCGCGGTTCACCGTAGGCGTGGCCTACGGGCGCCCGCGGGATCGGCTCTGGAGGCCGTGGGAGAGGAGTTGGAGCTGTCCACGGTGTTCGTGGGGATGGAGTAGGGCGCCAGGGAGGAGGAGAGAGAGCGGGGGAGGGTTCTGGCGCCCGCGCGTGTGAGGCCGGCCATTGGCCGAGCCGGGCGGCGTCGGGCACGCGCTGCAGGAGGGGAGAGAGAGGGAGAGACAATGGGGACGGCACGGCGGCGTGTCGCAGACGTCGAGACACATCAACTGGCGCGATGGGAAGGCACGAGGCGGTCGGGAGGCGCGGTGTCAACGGTCGGCGCTCTGGCAGGCGCTCCAGAGCGCGACTTTGGCCGGCATCCGCGGGTTTTCCGCGTCGCGCGCGCGTCCTTTTCTGTCTGGAGGCTACAGTGGAAGGGGGCAAAACCTGGAAAGAGCCTGGGATGCTCTGGGGTGCAGAGGGAAGAGAGAGAGGCTGGGAGAGAGAAGGGAAGCTGTTGTCCAGAGAGGACAAACGTGATTCCCTCCTTCCTCCACATTGCTTCCTCGGGTAGAAAAGTGTCTAAGTGACTGAGGGGAGTGAGGAGGGGTTGTGGTAAAAAGATGAACTCAAGGAGATTAGTGAAAGTGGCAAAAAGAGGCTTTTTAGTATTTTGCCAGAAGGTGTTTGATGGAGTTTTGGGTAAGCTAATGACTTCCACTGGCCAAGATACTCCATGGGGTGAAATGTCACATATATTTAGAGCCTTCCACCCATTTTGAGCTTATTTGGACAAAGTTGCCAATGCAACTTTTGCAAACCCTAGAAATGGGCAGAAATGGATTTGTGTAGATCCAGTGGAGTAAATCATTTCTCCTTGATGTGCCACTTGGTGTGGTAGCCTTATTTGGTCACATGATCAGGCTCACCAAAGTTGGGGTCCTGGAGAAAAAGTTGGTAGTGCAAAGTAGTTCAAACTTGACTCTGGTCAGAGAGGGTTTTGAGGCACTTTGACCAAGACTTACTATTCCCCAACCTGTGCCATTTGGTCCAGATGCATCATTAGACCAATGAAGCATGTCCACCAAGTTTGAGCACATTTGGACATACTTGGCAATGTAAAGTTGATCAAACTTCAGAATGGACAGAGATAGTTTTGAGGGGTTTTGATGGTGTTATCTTGTTCTCCAAGTCATGAGACTTGGCAAGATCATCTAATATGTCATATGTGACATGATGAAATTTTCCTGGAATTTTTGGAGAATATTTCCTTTGTAAATATTTCAAAAGCTTGAAATATCCAGAAAGGGTTTTAGAGGGATTTGACCAATATTTTGAACATGACCAGGTGTTGAAACTCTTATATATGGACAATATATGTCCTATGAGTTTCCCTAAATTTTGTCAAATATTTTTGAAACAGTAAAGTAATTTTTTCCTATTAAAGACCATTTCTGGCCTTAAGAAAAATCCTTTAAATAAAATAGAACAGTAACTTTTAAAATTATATTTTTGTGGTTTCTGGGTATCCTATATCTAATAGGAGTCAAATATATTTTTGGAAAGATTTTTACTGCCCTTAATCAAGTACTTGCAGTGCAAACCTCAATTCAGGGGTTTTTGGAAAACTAATTTTAGAAAATACTTGCTGGCCAAATTATTTTTGTATGAAAATTCTATATAGCACTATTCACATGGCATGGTCATTGGTCAGGAGCTTGGGGTAAGGAGATGGAATTTAGAGGGTAGAGTAGTTGACTTCAAGAAGCACTTGAAAGAAACACAGAGAGGAAACCAACTCCAAATAAAAGCCAAATAATGCAAAAAGTTTTTGTTGGTCCAAATTTTCATGCTTTAATATTGAAAATGAAATGTTACAAAATGCAGGGTGTGACAGACCTACCCCCCTTACAAGAATCTCGTCCCCGAGATTCGTAAACTAGGCTTAAAAGAGATACGGAAATTCGGATCTAAGGTAGTCTTCACGCTCCCAAGTTGCTTCTGCTTCGGTGTGATTGCTCCATTGGACTTTGAAGTACTTGATGGTGCGGCTTCGAGTGCGTCGTTCAGCCTCATCCAGAATGCAGATGGGCCGCTCACGATAAGTCAAATCAGGTTGAAGATCAATGGCTTGATGATTGACGTCCTTGTAGAGGTCGGGCTTGTCTGGAACTTGGAGACACTTCCGGAGTTGTGACACGTGGAACACGTTGTGCACATCAGAAAGTTCAGGTGGAAGTTCCAACTGGTAAGCCACCTCCCCTCGTCGCTCAGTGATCTTGAAGGGCCCAATGTATCTCGGAGCGAGCTTTCCCTTGACATGAAAGCGCTGGGCTCCTTTGAGAGGGGTTACCCGGAGATAGACATGGTCTCCAACTCGGAAGTTTATGTCTCTGCGACGTGAGTCCGCATAGCTCTTCTGCCTTGACTTGGCAGACTTCAGACGCTCTCTGACAAGCTGGACTTGCTCTTCTGCTTCACGAAGGATATCAGGCCCAAAGACAAGTCCTTCTCCGGTCTCCGACCAGTTGAGAGGTGTACGGCACTTCCGCCCGTATAACACTTCAAATGGTGCCATCTGAAGGCTGGCCTGATAACTGTTGTTGTAAGAGAACTCGGCGAAAGGGAG
Organism: Triticum aestivum; assembly: GCF_018294505.1. Classification (NCBI taxonomy): domain Eukaryota; kingdom Viridiplantae; phylum Streptophyta; class Magnoliopsida; order Poales; family Poaceae; genus Triticum; species Triticum aestivum. The sequence goes on along the minus strand of NC_057800.1, from coordinate 317,729,469 downwards.
GCAATCTTCCCACTTAGCTCCATAAGCTAAGACACATGCTCGGAGCATGTCTTCGAGTATTTGATTCACTCGCTCGGTCTGACCTCCGGTCTGTGGGTGGAAAGCAGTGCTGAAGGACAACTTGGTCCCCATAGCCTCCTGGAATTTCTTCCAAAACCTTGAGGTGAACTGGGTTCCTCGATCTGACACAATCTCCTTGGGAACACCATGAAGGCTCACGATTCGGTTGATGTAGAGACTGGCTAACTGGTTCCCCTTGTAGGTCGTCTTGACAGGAATGAAGTGGGCCACCTTGGTCAAATGGTCAACGATGACCCATATTGAGTCATGTCCCTTGCTTGACCTGGGTAAACCGGTGATGAAGTCCATCCCGACTCTGTCCCACTTCCATTCAGGCACCTTAAGGGGTTGCAACAATCCAGCGGGTCGCTGATGCTCAGCTTTGACTCTCTGGCATACGTCGCATTTTGCAACATAGGTGGCAATCTCCCTTTTCATCCCGTGCCACCAAAATCTTTCCTTCAGGTCTTGATACATCTTGGTGCCCCCAGGGTGGATGGAATATGGGCTGTCATGAGCTTCTTGCAAGATCAGGTTCTTGAGCTCAACCTTGTTGGGCACGCAGATGCGATTCCCAAACCACACAATTCCTTCCTCATCTTCTGAGAATCCTGAGGCTTTGCCTGCTTTGATCTTCCTCTTGATGCCTTCAATACTCTCATGCCCTTTCTGAGCTTTCTTGATATCATCCATCAAGGTAGGTTTAACTTCGAGGCTGGCCAAGAATCCTGGTGCAACCAGTTCCAACCCGAAGCTTTCAAGTTCTTCATACAAGGCGGGTAGCTTGTGCTTTAGCATAGCATTCAAGGAGCAAGCCTTCCTGCTCAACGCGTCTGCTACCACATTAGCCTTTCCAGGGTGGTATTGAACACTGAGGTCATAATCCTTTATCAACTCCAGCCATCTTCTCTGCCTCATGTTCAATTCCCTCTGAGTGAAAATATACTTCAGACTTTTGTGATCCGTATATACCTCACATCGCTTCCCCAAGAGGTAATGTCGCCAAGTCTTCAGGGCATGAACCACTGCTGCTAGCTCAAGGTCATGAGTAGCGTAGTTCTCTTCGTGAGGTCGTAGCTGCCTTGAAAGGTAGGCCACGACTCTGCCTTCTTGCATCAGAACACCTCCCAGTCCGATTCTTGACGCATCACAATATATCACAAACTCCTTGTGTATATCTGGTGTGGCCAGAACTGGAGCGGTGGTTAGCCTCTTCTTCAGCTCCTGGAAGCTTTCTTCGCACTTCGGCGTCCATTCGAACTTCTTGTCCTTCTTCAAGAGCTGAGTCATGGGTCGGGCAATGCTTGAGAATCCTTCAACGAACTTGCGGTAATATCCCGCGAGTCCGAGGAAGCTTCTGACTTCCTTCACATTGCTCGGGGATTGCCATTCAGTCACGGCTTCTATCTTGGCAGGGTCGACTGACAATCCCTCTTCTGTTAGAACATGTCCCAGAAATCCAACTTCACGCAGCCAGAATTCACACTTGCTGAACTTGGCATACAGTTGGTGCTCTCGAAGCTTGTCTAGGACCATCCTCAAGTGTTGCTCGTGCTCTCCTTCCGACTTCGAGAAGACAACAATGTCATCAATGAAGACGACGACGAACTTGTCCAAATATTCCATGAAGACCTTATTCATGAGATACATGAAGTAAGCTGGGGCATTGGTCAACCCAAAGGACATGACCGTGCATTCATACAGGCCATATCTGGTTACGAATGCCGTCTTCGGAATATCTTGGGGTCTGATCTTCAGTTGGTAGTACCCAGATCTGAGGTCGATCTTGGAGAACACCTTGGCCCCATTGAGTTGATCAAACAGATCTTCAATCTTGGGAAGTGGGTACTTGTTCTTGATTGTAACCTCGTTGAGGGAGCGGTAGTCAATGCATAAGCGGATGGTACCGTCCTTCTTTGCCACAAACAGAACAGGTGATCCCCAAGGGGAGGCACTAGGGCGGATAAATCCCTTCCTCAACTGCTCTTCCAACTGCTTCTTCAATTCTGCTAACTCCTCCGATCCCATCCTATAAGGCTTCTTATAGGTGGGTCCTGCTCCGGGTATGAGCTCGATGATGAACTCAATGTCTCGGTCAGGAGGCATTCCTGGTAGCTCATCAGGAAAAACATCGGGATACTCGCATACTACTGGCACTTGTTCCAATCCAACTTCAGTCAGACAGTTGGCTTGGTTGGCTTGAGCAGAAGAGGGGTTGGAGGCAAATTTGACTTTGACTCCTCGGTCATTGGTCATAGTGACCGTCCGGTTGGCGCAATCAATCAAGCCTTGGTGCTTGCTGAGCCAATCCATTCCCAAGATCACATCCAAGCCTTGTGATTTTAGGATGATAAGGTCTGCTAGGAAGTCTACCCCGTTAATGGTAATCCCGACTCCTTTACATCCTATCTTGGCTCTCATCTCTGCTCCGGGGGTTTGTACCACCATAGGGTTATTCAGGGGTGTAGGGGTCATGCCACTTTTTAATGCAAAACTTTGGGTGACAAAAGAATGCGTGGCTCCAGAATCAAACAAAACAGTTGCGGGTGCTGAATTGACAAGGAACGTACCCAGCACGACGTCCGGGTCTTCCTGGGCTTCTTCCGCGGTGACATGATTCACACGACCCCTGCCATTGTTGGGCAAGTTGCGGGGAGCTTGGTTCCTTGGTGGCATTCCACGGCCTTGTCCCGGGTTCTGCGCATTGGGGCGCGGGGCGTCAGGTTTCTTGTTGGGGCAATTCTTGGAGTAATGCCCTGGCTGTCCACATCCGAAACAAGTGACCTGATTGGGGACGACGCCCTTGCCAGCATTGTTATTGGGGTTGTTGTAAGCTGGCCTGGGGTTGGCATACTGCTGAGGTGGATAGTTGGTGCGAGGTGCAGGAGCTCTTGGCTGCTGATAGGTTGGCTTGACCGGGGCTGGCTGCCACGGGCGAGGCTTCTGGTTGCTGGAGCTACCCTTGCTGATCATCTTGCGCTTACGAGTGTCATCCAAGGCACGTCGCTTGTCCTCAAGCATGAGTGCCTTGTTCACCAGATCAGGAAAGGTTGGGCAGTCACACACAACAAGCGAGTACTGCAGAGTCTGGTTAAGGCCTTCCATGAAGCGCTCCCTTTTGGCAGCATCAGTGCTGACATCCTCAGGGGCATACCTTGAGAGAACACTGAACTTCTGCATGTACTCCTTGACAGTGCTACTACCTTGCTTCAGGGCTCGGAACTCACGCTTCTTGATGGCCATGATTCCAGAAGGGATGTGGTCCTTGCGGAATTCCGTCTTGAAGGTGTCCCAAGTGATGTCTTGCTCAACATGCATAGCCTTGAATCCATCCCACCAAGCTCTGGCAGTCCCCCCGAGACAGTGGGCAGCATACGCCACTTTATCACGGTCCTCAGTGCATCCGACTAGTGCCAGCAGACCCTCAATGGTGCGGACCCAGTCGTCTGCATCCAGGGGTTCAGCAGTCTCGATGAAAGTGGGTGGTGCATGCTTCTTGAATTCCACCAGTGTGGAACGTCCATGGCCGTGCCCCACCGGCTGGCGGTTGACAGCCTGAGCAATCATCTGGAGGGCTGCAGTGTTGGCTTGGCGCTCCTCTCGAAAGGCTTGGAGAAGCTGAGCCATATCCATGCTTGGAGGAGGTGGTGGTGGAGTCTGTCCTTGGGCTTGGTCCTGGCTGGCTCCGGCCTCAGCAGAACCTCCGGCTTCTTGCGGCCGGGTAGAGGTACCAGTACGTGTTACAACAGGCATCCTGTTGGAGCGGTCAAGGTCTCATGATTGGGAACAACAATGAGGGAAAGCAGTATAGATGGAATGCCTAGTAAGGGGGTGGTGTGACACAATTAAGTTAAACAAAGGCCAGAAGGGCCAAACTCATGCATTAAAACCAAATGAGGAATGTAGTCGTTTACAAGTTCCCGAAGGGAAAGTACGACTTCATGAAAGCAAGCTGAACGCAAACGCAACATAACATGGTTTCACAAGAACCATTACAAGGACTCGACTTCGCAAAAGGGGGTACACGACCTATCCTACCATAGGCTACGAGCTAGCCTATCCTAGTCCTGAACGGAGTCTAAGTGGTGGAATGCTCGGTCGGGTATTCTGGCTCCTCTGGGTCTTCCTCCTCATCTTCATCTGTCTTGGTCTCCTCATCGCTTGAGGAAGCGGGGGAGTGAAGGAGCTGAACACGGCGCTGCTTTGCTGGTGGCGTCTTGAAGAGGTTGCGGTACTCCTTTGCCGTCATACGGCGTGGCTGAGGTGGTCCCTCGGCATGTGCGACCTGTGGGGGTCGTCCGCCTCGATATGCTACTGCGGGCTGTCCAGGGGGCGCTCCATCCTTCTTGATCCTGTCTGCCTTCATCTGAACTATGCGTAGGAGCTCCTTGGTCTCGCGGAGTTCCTTCCGAAGCTCCGTCGACTCCGAGGCCAGGTGTTGTGCCAGACTATCAGCACACAAGCTGAAGTAGGTCTGGAAGCGGAGAGAAAGTCCCTCGTCCAAGGGTGGTGCTGGTGCGCTGCTCTCGTCATCACCTTCCTTACGATAAGGCAGGTAACGAGTGGCTGGCTCTCTCGCCATCTCTGGCAGGAGATCCCGGAGGCGAGTCAGCGCCTTGAGGGCAGCAGTCTCCACGGCGAGAAGCAGTGTCGCCATCTGGGGTCCCTCAAAGAACCAGCTCGTCGGGGCGTCATTCGCCCTCACGACTACCTCCACGTGATACTCCTTCTTGGTGCTGTCGACCCAGTGCTCGTGGTAGGAGAAGGTGGGGACTCGAGTGAACTGGCACTTCCTGAGGCTATCCTCAAGAAGCACAGGAAACCCAGTGGTCAGGAAGTCCTTGGGTACGGCGGCCATCTACAAAAAGTGGAAGGGAAGGGTCAATAAAGGAATGTGACCTATGTTTGGGATACTAACATAAACATAGGTATATGGGTAACCTGGTGGATAGTCTCGCGCTAACTAACGTCCATGCTAACTAAGGCTTCCTACAGTCAGGATGGCTCTGATACCAGCTCTGTGGGGACCCCGACTCGCAAGTCGTGATCACCGAATGCACGTGTACAGTGATCCCAGAGATCAATGCTCACTGAACACACAGAAGCTGAATAACAAGAGTCTTACATCCATTCATACCGTCTTACACAAATAGTGACCAACATGGTCAAGTCTTACATCGATAAAGCCTTAAGGGCTGAACATCAAATGAAACATAGCAGCGGAAATCGTCGTCGATAAGTAGAACCCATGCCATCTGCCTTAACCCTACAGGCATTCTGACTGGGAACGTCCTAGTTCGCATGATCGTCTCCAAAGAACTCTTCTTCGAACTCCGGTTCTCCCATGCCTGGTCAATTAAATAACCAGTGGCAAGCCAATGAGTACTTTGAATGTACTCGCAAGCAACCCATGATTTGGTTCAAGGTACAGTAATGCATGACATAGGTAAAGTTTTGCATAAAGCTAGTTTTGAGTGTAGGACATGTTCAACATCCTATAAAGCATGCATCAAGAGAATTCAAGTAACCATAAGATCTGGTCACATATATCAACATAAATAGAAAGGGGCACCAACCCATTTATCATAAACAGAGAGGGCACCAACCCATCTCAATCGTGTCAAGTCCTCTGACTTGATCCAAGACAACACCATCATCTCACACACACCGGGTTTGAAAACAAGTGGACGTAGCCCAAGAGCGGTTACCCAACTGTCCTTGACCGTGGACACGGCTATTCGAATAGTTTTACACTCTGCAGAGGTTGCACACTTTACCCACTAGATCCGGGGAACTTCCGTGTCATCCACGACCCGCGGTACCTCAAGTACCCGGGGTAAGCACCCGATCACTACCTTTCCCTAGACGACACTAACATGGAGTCCACTCGATTGGTAGTAACCCCCGTGCCGAACATTTCACATCATAAAGTTGTGGAGCCTCGCTCCCATTTTCATCACATACCACAAGCACGGGGTACCAACGGTGTGTCCGGTGCCCTGTGAAAACAGTCATGGCCGCCCTACCTGGCACGACCCCGTCCCAAGAGAGAGCACCAACTCTCCCCCGTCACTAGTAATGCGGGCTCCAAGCTAGTATCGGTCTAGGTACTCAATAATGCCCTTTCCCATATAAGGGTAGAGTGGTCGCGCTTGTAAGGTTGGAATAACGGTCGCAACTCCGACCAATCCGTTTTGAAAACAACACACACCTTTCTTGGCACACCACTTCGTCATCAAGTGGTCACCCATCTCATCATCTCCCTCGGGCATAGGTGGCACCCGACGGGGTTTTCGAAAAGACTTTTGAAATCACATTGCCTCCTTCACCATGCACAAACCCACCCCATTTGCGTAGCATCTACATTTGCATCCTACCTACTCCCACCGGCATAACCCTCATAAGAAGGTAGGGCCATGCGCACTGCAAGTATCAACGAGGAAGTAATCGTGGTAACCAACCCACGTGGTTCACCATCTCATCATGATTCCGATGCATCGATAATAAAGGGCTAAAAATGACATGCATATAAAGGGGTATAATAGTCATGGTCAAAGGGCTGCTTGCCTTGGTTGGCTTGATCTTCAAAGTCTTCAGGCTCTGCTCCTCCTTCTTCCTCAGCTACCTCGTCAAACACGGGATCTAACGTCGCAAGAAAACAACGGGAAAAATAAGACAATAATAAAAACAGAAAAGTCAAAGTGCTCACAAAAATGTCAACTTATTTTTGTAAAATACTAGGAGGAAGGCTAGGAAGGGGACAACTTTTGGTTTTGGTTCTGGAGCAGCAAAATAGGAGTTATGGATTTTCAAAGGCTTATTTAAATGCTAACAACCACATTTAAATATTTACAGAGAAGAAAAGGTGGTTGGATTTGAATGAAAGTTGCACCATTAAATAGGTGGCAATATTCTAGGAATTTAGAAATTGGAATCAATGCATTTGGATTAATATTCTGTCCTGTGGAATTTTTGGAAATAAGACAGAAAAGGAAAAAAAGAAAAACGGCGCTGTGCCACTGGGCCAGAGAGGCCACAGCAGCAGCAGGCCCAGGGAAGAACCAGCCCACGCGGCCGCCACGTCGAAGGCGTAAAGGCTGAATACGCCTTCGGCCGACGGCGGATCGGTGCGCGCGCGCGCGCACGTTTTAAACCTGACGGGTGGATCCCACCCGTCAGGGCGTGTGGCTGACGGGCCGGCCCCACGGCGGCCGTCGTCTACCTCCGGCCAGAGGCGACGGCGAGCTCGCCGGCGGCGGTACAGGGCACGGGAAGGGATGCGGAGACTACCGTCGGACTCAGGGGCGAGTCGCGGTTCTGGTGGTGGTGGAGACGGTCGCCGGAGTGGCCTGCTTCGCCGGCGACGAGGTCCCGCGGCGGAGGCGCTTCGGGCGTCGGTGGCTCCGGCCGATTCCGGCTGCAAAACAAGGGGAAAATAGGGGGGAAAGAATCAGTGGCGCCTCGCGGTTTCAGATCGAGAGAGAGCTGGTGCGGAGAAGGCCTGTACCGTGCGGACGCCGACGAGCCGAGGCGGCCGAGCTCGAGCTCGATCTCGAGCTCGGGTGGTTCTGGAGAGGGAGGAGTGGTGCGGGAGGCCGATTGGGTGTGTGGAGGGGCGACAGGGAGGAAGAGAGAGGCTCGGGGGCGCCTTATATGGGCTGGCCGCGGTTCACCGTAGGCGTGGCCTACGGGCGCCCGCGGGATCGGCTCTGGAGGCCGTGGGAGAGGAGTTGGAGCTGTCCACGGTGTTCGTGGGGATGGAGTAGGGCGCCAGGGAGGAGGAGAGAGAGCGGGGGAGGGTTCTGGCGCCCGCGCGTGTGAGGCCGGCCATTGGCCGAGCCGGGCGGCGTCGGGCACGCGCTGTAGGAGGGGAGAGAGAGGGAGAGACAATGGGGACGGCACGGTGGCGTGTCGCAGACGTCGAGACACATCAACTGGCGCGATGGGAAGGCACGAGGCGGTCGGGAGGCGCGGTGTCAACGGTCGGCGCTCTGGCAGGCGCTCCAGAGCGCGACTTTGGCCGGCATCCGCGGGTTTTCCGCGTCGCGCGCGCGTCCTTTTCTGTCTGGAGGCTACAGTGGAAGGGGGCAAAACCTGGAAAGAGCCTGGGATGCTCTAGGGTGCAGAGGGGAGAGAGAGAGGCTGGGAGAGAGAAGGGAAGCTGTTGTCCAGAGAGGACAAACGTGATTCCCTCCTTCCTCCACATTGCTTCCTCGGGTAGAAAAGTGTCTAAGTGACTGAGGGGAGTGAGGAGGGGTTGTGGTAAAAAGATGAACTCAAGGAGATTAGTGAAAGTGGCAAAAAGAGGCTTTTTAGTATTTTGCCAGAAGGTGTTTGATGGAGTTTTGGGTAAGCTAATGACTTCCACTGGCCAAGATACTCCATGGGGTGAAATGTCACATATATTTAGAGCCTTCCACCCATTTTGAGCTTATTTGGACAAAGTTGCCAATGCAACTTTTGCAAACCCTAGAAATGGGCAGAAATGGATTTGTGTAGATCCAGTGGAGTAAATCATTTCTCCTTGATGTGCCACTTGGTGTGGTAGCCTTATTTGGTCACATGATCAGGCTCACCAAAGTTGGGGTCCTGGAGAAAAAGTTGGTAGTGCAAAGTAGTTCAAACTTGATTCTGGTCAGAGAGGGTTTTGAGGCACTTTGACCAAGACTTACTATTCCCCAACCTGTGCCATTTGGTCCAGATGCATCATTAGACCAATGAAGCATGTCCACCAAGTTTGAGCACATTTGGACATACTTGGCAATGTAAAGTTGATCAAACTTCAGAATGGACAGGGATAGTTTTGAGGGGTTTTGATGGTGTTATCTTGTTCTCCAAGTCATGAGACTTGGCAAGATCATCTAATATGTCATATGTGACATGATGAAATTTTCCTGGAATTTTTGGAGAATATTTCCTTTGTAAATATTTCAAAAGCTTGAAATATCCAGAAAGGGTTTTAGAGGGATTTGACCAATATTTTGAACATGACCAGGTGTTGAAACTCTTATATATGGACAATATATGTCCTATGAGTTTCCCTAAATTTTGTCAAATATTTTTGAAACAGTAAAGTAATTTTTTCCTATTAAAGACCATTTCTGGCCTTAAGAAAAATCCTTTAAATAAAATAGAACAGTAACTTTTAAAATTATATTTTTGTGGTTTCTGGGTATCCTATATCTAATAGGAGTCAAATATATTTTTGGAAAGATTTTTACTGCCCTTAATCAAGTACTTGCAGTGCAAACCTCAATTCAGGGGTTTTTGGAAAACTAATTTTAGAAAATACTTTCTGGCCAAATTATTTTTGTAAGAAAATTCTATATAGCACTATTCACATGGCATGGTCATTGGTCAGGAGCTTGGGGTAAGGAGATGGAATTTAGAGGGTAGAGTAGTTGACTTCAAGAAGCACTTGAAAGAAACACAGAGAGGAAACCAACTCCAAATAAAAGCCAAATAATGCAAAAAGTTTTTGTTGGTCCAAATTTTCATGCTTTAATATTGAAAATGAAATGTTACAAAATGCAGGGTGTGACAGTAGTTCCCCTGGTGCTACCTTAGCCGGTAAAGCGGAACGTAAGGCACCAAAAGATAGGAGCCGGGCAAACCCAACATTTGACCAAAGACAATGATTCGGAGCTGATGCATATAGGGCCAAACTCGCGACGCCGAACACTCCCTAAGGTATTCGGTCTTTGTGGTATAAACCGGGCCTAAATAATGGCCTTCGTAAGAAGCCCCTTATGTCCAGGTACATGCATTGGTCTGGCGTGGCCACATGCCAAGACGTCAGCATCCTTCTCAACGGTGGATACGTATCAACAAGAGACAGTAAAAAGGTTTACACAGGGTCTTAATCTAAAAAGAATCCTTGGAGCGGGTCCCTGCTGCACGTCTGCGCCTGTGTCTCCGTTGTGCCGTATCCTGGACGGGTGTGGCATGATGATCGTCTGTAAAAGAGAGGAATTTAGGTGAAAAAGGTTGTCGTGCAAAAAAGATAATTAAAGAAACTATGCATAATTTAAAATGAGGAGGAATGGCCACATGTCTGCGCGCGTTGAGCCCCTTGTAAGTAGGGGTGTGACCATTTATTCGGTATAAGTAGCGGCACCGGACTCAATTAGTTGTGTCTGAGGTCTTGACGATCTATGGGGCGCTTTGGCTAGTCCGGGCGCCTTTAGTGTGTGGCTGCCAAGGCAGCCTCACAATCTTCGGCGCGCAGAGATCGCTTGATATTTCCGTGCACTGAAATGATGCCACGTGGACTGGGCATCTTGAGTGTGAGGGAGGTGTAGTGTGGTATTGCATTAAAGCGAGCTAAAGCTTCGCGCCCGAGCAGTACTTGATAGCCACTTTGAAACGGAGTGATGTGGAAGGTTAAATGCTCGCTACGAAAGTTATCGGGGGAGTCGAATATAACTTGTAGTAGGAGGGAGCCCGTACAACGAGCCCCTGGGCCTGGCGTTACTCCTTTGAAGGTAGTATTGCTATGGCGAATTTGTGTTGGGTCTAACCCCGTCCCGCAGATTGTATCCTGGTATATTTGGTTTAGGCTGCTGCCGCCGTCCATCAAGACTCGTGTGAAGTGATATCCGCCAATTACTGGGTCTAATACCAAGGCAGCCCATCCTACGTGTCGGATACTTGCTGAGTAATTGCGATGGTCGAAAATGATCGGTTGAGACGTCCATTGGCAGGACTTCGCGGTGGCAGGCACTTGGGTATATTTTCCTAGGGGTGCCGCATTGTTTTTTTTCATTGATCATGTGTAGTACGTTTACTACTTTGACTTCTGGTGGAAATTTCTTTTGTTCCCCAGTGTCTTGCTTGGGAGGCTCGTCCTCGTCTTCACTTGGTGTATCCTCCCCCTTGTGTACGGCGTTGAGCTTGCCGGACTGCTTGAAGACCCAACATTCTCTGTGGGTATGATTAGCGGGCTTGCTAGGGGTACTATGTATCTAACATACCTGGTCCAGAATTTTGTTGAGGCTGGATGATTCATCCCTGGTGCCTTTAGTGGGCGGCTTTTGACCTGGCCGGGAGCTTTTGAATCCGGCATTTACTGCCGTGCCCTTCGTGCTATCTTCTTTATTCCGGCGTTTGCTATTGCTGTTGCGCCGTGATTTCCCGTTTCCATCTCTAACTTTAGATGTACTGGGGTCGCTGGTGCTGCATCTGGCTAGCCAGCTATCCTCACCCACGCAAAAGCGGGTCATGAGGTTTGTTAATGCAGCCATCGTTCTCGGCTTATTTTGGCCGAGGTGTCTGGCGAGCCATTCGTCACGGACGCTATGCTTGAAATCTGCCAAGGCTTCAGCGTCCGGACAGTCGACAATCTGGTTCTTTTTAGTGAGAAACCTGTTCCAAAGCTTTCGGGCTAACTCTCCAGGCTGTTGAGTTATATGACTCAAATCGTCCACATCCGGAGGTCGAACATAAGTTCCTTGAAAATTTGCCTGAAAGGCGTCTTCGAGCTCTTCCCAACTTCCAATGGAGCTTCCGGGGAGGCCTTTGAGCCAATGACGAGCTGGCGCTTTGAGCTTGAGGGGTAAGTATTTGATGGCGTGGAGATCATCTCCTCGAGCCATATGGATATGAAGGATATAGTCCTCAATCCAAACCCCAGGGTCTGTTGTCCCATCGTATGCCTCTATGTTTACGGGCTTGAATCCCTCTGGAAATTCATGGTCCAGCACCTCATCGGTGAAACATAAGGGGTGTGCGGCACCCCTGTAACCAGGTGTCCCGCGTTGTTCTGATGCTTGTTGTGTTGCATTGTATGCTGGGGCGCGCTTGCGTGGTCCATAGATGGATCTTGTTGCGCCGTCCTTTGGGTGCGAGCCCTCGCGTGGGTCGCGTGTTGTATTGTGAGCGGCATTGTAAGCCGTTCTGTGTTGATAGAGGGGTCGTCTATCCGACCAGGTGGTTGCTTTGATATTTGGTTGTGGGGGGGTGGAGGCCTCCTCATCGAATTCGGGTAGAAGCTTCTGCTTTGGGTAGCTCTTTGAGGGGCGATCGTCGCCGTACATTGCTGCTGTATTAAGTGTTTTACTCCATCCGAATTGGAGTTTGTTTTGCACGTCCTTGAGCCTTCGCTTCTGCTTTTTAAGGCTCCTTGCGGTGGCAACGAGCCTTTCGCGGGCATTTTGATGCTCCGGGTGCCTGTCCGACGTTATGTCGTCCGGACCATTATCCCTGATAGGATTTGTTTGTTCTGTTTGGATATCCGGATTTCTGTTGTCCGGCAGTGGTTCGCCCTGCTCCAGCGCTGGGTCTGTGTGATCGCTATTTCTGTCGATGCGGGATTTGGGGCGGCGCTTGCGTCGCCGTTTTGACTGCTTTTTGAGGGAACAGGCCTTCAGTGCGTCCTTCCGCTCCTCGTCGTCATCTTTTGGTGCATCCACCGTGTATATGTCATATGATGAGGTGGCGTTCCAGGGCCCAACAGGCGCTGGTTCTTCATTGTGTCCTTCATCGGCGTCCATACCGTCGATGTCTTCGGAGTCAAAGTTGAGCATGTCGGTTAAATCGTCGACAGTGGCTACAAAGTGGGTGGTGGGTAGGCTTTGAATTTCTTCATCGTCCGTACTCCAACATTGCTAACCATAGTCCGGCCAGGGCTCTCCTGATAAAGAGAGAGACTTCAGTGACTTCAGGATATCGCCGCAAGGCGAGTGCTGAAAGAAGTCCGCGGCCGTGAACTCCATGATCGGCGCCCAATCGGATTCGATCGGCAGGGGCGCGGAGGGTTCGGATTCCGGAGAAGAATCCGACTTCGCGGAGTCACGAGTCTCGCAGAGTACGGGGCTGGTGTTCGGCTCAACCTCCGCTGGGATCACAGCCCCCGAGGTGGCGTCCAACCGCCCATCCTTGATCGGCGCGGCTGGCTCCGAACTAAGGGTCGGAGCCGACGCGGGTGCGGCCTCCAGGGCACTGTTTGGCGGCAGAGCTAGATCATGCTCGTCGTGACAGTGCGACGCGCTCGGCGGTGGTTCGAGTCCGTCGAAGATCAAGTCCCCGTGGATGTCAGCTGTGTAGTTTAAATCTCCGAATCTAACCTGACGGCCAGGGGCGTAGCTTTCAATCTGCTCTAGATGGCCAAGTGAATTGGCCGCAGTGCGAAGCCGCCAAAGACGAAGATCTGTCCGGGGAGGAAGGTCTCACCCTGGACTGCATCGCCATTGATGATCGTAGGAGCCATCAGGCCTGACGGCGACGGCATAGAGGAACTCTCAATGAAAGCACCAATGTCGGTGTCAAAACCGGCGGATCTCAGGTAGGGGGTCCCGAACTGTGCGTCTAGGCCGGATGGTAACAGGAGGCAAGGGACACGAAGTTTTACCCAGGTTCGGGCCCTCTCGGTGGAGGTAAAACCCCACGTCCTGCTTGATTAATATTGATGATATGGATAGTACAAGAGTAGATCTACCACGAGATCAGAGAGGCTAAACCCTAGAAGCTAGCCTATGGTATGATTGTTGATGTGTATGTTGTCCTACGGACTAAAACCCTCCGATTTATATAGACACCGGATAGGGTTAGGGTTACATAGGGTTGGTTACAATGGTAAGAGATCTTCATATCCGTATCGCCAAGCTTGCCTTCCACGCCAAGGAAAGTCCCTTCCGGACACGGGACGGAGTCCAGGAGTCCGGCTGAAGGTATAGTTCGGCTATCCGAACACCCCCTAATCCAGGACTCCCTCAACTAGCCACGGCGTCTGGGCTCGGGTCCGTCCCTGCAGCGTTGACAAACCCAACGGCTGAGCTCTGTCTAGCGGGTCAGCCCCGTTCACGTCACCTCCAGGGGTCATTGGTGTTTGGCCTTCTCATGCAATAACCTCACAAGCTTCACTGGGCACAGGTTGCCTAACCATCTCGCAGGTCCATCTCAAGTGTTCCGAACCACATTCAGGCGCAACCCTCCTTGAGGTAGGGCCTCGTGAGTCCCGTGCTAGATCACGGGTACCCACACACACCTCCTCTAGCCCTGTCATGAAAGCCGCGTGTCAGGGCAGGGCTATACACGCCCCGGAGCTTCCCCTCAAGGGGAGCTCCCACCCACGAACCAGTGGAGGCACCATGCTCCGTGCTGGCAGTCAAGGAGGAGCGGCTATGCCCGTGCAAGAGTGGAAGCGCCATGCTCTGCGCTGGTGATAAACAACTGAAGGTAATCTCACGGCCGCACTAACCTCAATAGAGCCACCAGGCTCGCTGTTCAGCCTCACCACGCTATTCTTCCCTCAGGAGAGTTGCGCGAGGGGGCTTGGCATGGAGGCTACGCTCAGGTCACACCCGGCGTACGCCACCTTGCTAGGTCGCTCAAACTTGATCTTCGCGCACCCCTCCTGAGCAAGAGCTCGGCGAGGAAAGGTATGTTGGTTTGTTCGCACGTCAAGGGAGGCCTAACATGTCTCCAACGTATCATTAATTTTTGATTGTTCCATGCTGTTATATTATCATTCTTGGATGTTTTATAATAATTTTATAGTCATTTTATATCATTTTTTGGTACTAACCCATTGACATTGTGCCAAGTGCCAGTTGCTATTTTTTTGCATGTTTTTTACATCACGGGAAATCAATACCAACAGAGTCCAAACGCAGCGAAACTTTTTGTGGATTTTTTTGGACTAAAAGACATGCAATGGGCCGAAGAAGCACATGGGGGTTGCTTTGAGAGAAGCACAACCCACCAGGGCGCGCCCTCCAAGCGTGCCCTGGTGGGTTGTGCTCACCTCGGGTGCCCGCCGGACCGCCTCTTTACTCTATAAATACCCCAATATTGCGGAAACACTAGGGGAGTCGACGAAAATCAATTCCAGCCAGCGCAGAGTCCAGAACCACCAGATCAAATCTAGACACCATCACGGAGGAGTTCACCACTTCCATTGGTGCTTCTCCGAAGATGCGCCCGTAGTTCTTTGTAGACCTTCGGGTCCGTAGTTAGTAGCTAGATGGCTTCCTCTCTCTCTCGTTTGATTCTCAATACAATGGTCTCTTGGAGATCCATATGATGTAACTCTTTTTGTGGTATGTTCGTTGGGATCAGTTGAACTTTGAGTTTATGATCAGATCTATCTCTTTTTATCCATGAAAGTTATTTCCGTTTCTTTGATATCTTATGTGCATGATTGCTTATAGCCTCATATTTCTTCTCTGATATTTGGGTTTTGTTTGGCCAACTTGATCTATTTATCTTGCAATGGGAAGAGGTGCTATGTAGTGGGTTCGATCTTATGGTGCTTGATCCCTCTAACAGAAGGGGAACCGACATGTATGTATCGTTGCTACTAAGGATAAAACGATGGGGTCTATCTCAACATAAATATATCTTGTCTACATCATGTCATCATTCTTATTGCATTACTCCCTTTCTCCATGAACTTAATACACTAGATGCATGCTCGATAGCTGTCAATGTGTGGAGTAATAATAGTAGATGCAGGCAGGAGTCAGTCTACTAATCTTGGACGTGATGCCTATATAATGATCATTGCCTAGATATCGTCATGATTATTTGAAGTTATATCAATTGCCCAACAGTAATTTCTTTACCCACCGTTTGCTATTTTTCTCGAGAGAAGCCACTAGTGAAACCTACGGCCCCCGGGTCTCTTTCTCATATTATTTGCCTTTGCAATATATTCTATTTGCCTTTTATTTTCAGATCTATTAAACCAAAAATACAAAAATACCTTGCTGAAATTTATTTTATTTGATGTTCGATCTATCAATATTTACTACACTCTCACATCTGTTTGCCAATTTGTGGCACCGTTACCTAAAAGGGATTGACAACCCCTTTTACACGTTGGGTTGCGAGTATATGTTATCTTTGCGCAGGTGTTTTTACCTCGTGTTGCTTGGTTATCCTACTGATTCGATAACCTTTGTTTCATCACTGAGGGAAATACCTACCGTCGCTGTGCTGCATCATCCCTTCCTCTTTCGGGAAATACTGACGTAGCTTCAAGCCGCATCAAAAGGAATTTTTGGCGCCATTGCCGAGGAGGATCATCTACATCTACTAGGTTCCTAATCACAAATATCATCTCCTCACAATTACATTATTTGCCATTTGCCTCTCGTTTTCCTATCCCCCACTTGACAAAATTTTGCCGTTTTATCCGCCCTCTTTTTCGTTTGCCATTTTCTCGTCAAATCTATCCTTTGCTTGCAATCATGAGTTATTTCGGTATGGAAGCAATAGATGATGGACGTATAGGCAATCTGGATGCTAAAACTTGTATCTCAGGGCAAGGGAATGTTATGGGAAAAGAACGTATCCAAGAATTTTTCAATTGTGTGGGAAATCTAAGTCTTGACGATGCTCCTATACTTAGAACTACTAGATCTTATGAAGATGCTATTTCAGCACTAGTTTTGCAACTTGAGACTAAATTTATCTGTATGCATCCTACTTTGCAAAGATTTTTTTTGAGCTTCCTTCTATAAAGAATTCCAAGGCTAAAAAGTTGGCCACTCTTGTTTTATTGAATGAGTTTGACTACATCATATGGGAAGCTAGGGAAATCTTTGATTTTTATGGTATGAATCAGGAAAAGCCCGTGGTAGATGAAATTCTTTACAATAGAGATTATGCCTTAAGACATTTGCTTGGGGATAATAAAATCTTTGATGAGAATCTTAAGAAGGAAGTCCCCATTCTAGTTATAATCCAACAAGTTTTCATTAATGTTAATCAACATTACTCTTGGATTGTTGCCGGAAATCAACGCGGTTATGATAACGGACAACTTAATAGTGCTAAGGTTTCTACGGTAATATGTTTTATGTTGTTTTTACAAAACCTCATGATGAAAATACCTCCAAGGGAATGAAGCAGAAGGATGACAAAATAATAGCACTTGTTGGGAGGCAACCCAATGAATAAAATTTATTTCCGCTTTTTGCTTTCTGTTCTTGATTGTTAGCACAATTATGCTACAATTATGATTGTGTTTTTTGTGTTTTAATTAGTGTTTGTGCGAAGTAAATCCTTTAGGATCTTCTTGGGTGATAGTTGTTTGATCTTGCTGAAAAACAGAAACTTTTGCGCTCACGAAAACAATTCTCATTTTTAACAAGAGAGCGATAGAATACCAATTCTTTTTGCAGAAGATTAATATGAAAATTTCTCAGGCCATCCAAAATTTTCAGAGTTTTTGGAGTTACAGAAGTATTCGGAATATCCAGATTTCTACAGACTGTTCTGTTTTTGATAGATTCTGTTTTCTTTGCGTTGTGTGCTTGTTTTGATGATTCTATGGTTTTCTTTGATAAGTTTTTGCCATACGAAAGTCGGAATACAGTAGATATAATGCAAGAATAAAATATGAATTTGTTTTCTATAGCACTTATAGTAGTGATTTGTTTTCTTATACTAACGGATCTCACGAAGGTTTTGTTGAGTTTTTGTGATTGAAGTTTTCAAGTTTTGGGTTATCTTACGATGGATGAAGGAATAAGGAGTAAGAAGAGCCTAAGCTTGGGGATGCCCATGGAATCCCCCGTTATTATCCAAAGAGAAGCAAGCAACAAAGCTTGGGGATGCCCCGAGTGGCATCCCCTCTTTCTTCTAACGACCATCGGTATTTTACTCGAAGCTACATTTTTATTCGTCACATACTATGTGTTTTGCTTGTAGCCTCTTGTATGATATGAGTCTTTGCTTGTTTTCTTTTTTGTTTTAAGTCTTGATTCCTTGCTAGACACACCTATTTGAGAGATCCAAAATTATGCCATGACTTGTTAGAATTGCTCTCTATGCTTTACTTAAATTTTTATGAGCTATGGATTCGCTATAGTGCTTCACTTATATCTCTTTTAGCATGGTGTGCTTTAGTATTTTTGAAGGAATGCTTTCTTGCTTAAGTTAGATTTATTTGAGAGTTATTAAAATTTTCAAGAAATTCTCTGTTGCTTCACTTACATCTTCACTTATATTTGTTTGAGCTTATCAAAAGCAACACATGAAAATAGTTCTAAAATGATAGATATCCAAGAAGGATATAATAAAAACTTTCATGAAGATCATTGGACAAAATAAACTTGATTCTTACTAATAGTTTTGAGATATGATGATGTGGTATGTGAGTGATGTTCATGAGTAACTATGCTTTAGTAAGAATATTGGCATTAAGGTTTGTGATTCCCTATGCAAGAACGAAAAGTCAATAGTTATGCAATGAAATTATATCCTACTTGCGGTGCATTATTCAGTGTTAATTAGGCTTAATGCTTGCTTATGAGATTATTCGTTTCTTGGTTGGTCGCTTCTTAGTCTTTTGCTAGCCTTCATTTCGCACTAAGTATGATCACTACTTGTGCATCAAAAATCCCTTTACCCAGTTTTGCCATATGAGTCCAGCATATCTACCTATATGCAGTATTCTTTTGACGTTCTAAGCAAATTTGTATGTGCCATCTCTAATATTCAAAATAAATTTCTCTTTTGTGTTCTCGTACTGCTCGCGAGGCGGTGAGGGGTGGCTAATAGTTTCAATGCTAGATGTGTTATTTTCATGATGAGTGTTTATCCACTTGTCATTGCACGAGAGTAAGGGAATGGTATTAGGGATGCCCAGTCCCAAAATGAAAATTGAATTTACTTTATGATGTCAAATAATAAATTCCTTGGAAAGTGTTGGTATGGACGGCACCCGTGGATACGGTTAGCTATGGAAAGTGAAAGTATGGTGGAAAATGGAATACACTTTATTTTCTGTTTGGGAACCGCCTATGATATATCTAGCATGGTAAGTGTTGGGAACTCTAAGTCATTTTCGTTGGAGGGAAAAGTATGTCTCTCAAAATGTTTCTATCTCTCAATTTTCGCTTTGAGCTCTGGCACCTCTACAAATCCCTACTTTCCACTGCGAAGGGCCTTTCTTTTACATTATGCAATTTTTATTTTTTATTTGACTCCCTATCTTCTCTTATAAAGCACCAACTAGGAGGCACTATGATCATACTTGAGCATTAGGTGTAGTTAATAAACGAGTGTGTTTCATGAATGGATCAATGATTGAGCATGATGGGCTAGGGATAACTTATTTTAGCGTTGATATTTAGAAAGACATGGTTGCTTGTTGGTATGATTGAGTATTTAAGTTATGGTGTCTGGTCGCCTCTGAGTCTGCCTTCTCCTCCTCACCAGACTCATCGGAGGACACCGGCACCGGGGAGCCCGGGGGCTAGGAAGTCTTTAGCGGCACAAGCCTATGCTCATTGAAGACAGGCATGGCGGTGGCCACCTTCTCCCCGAGGTCACAGCGATACAACGGGAGATGGGCTTCATGCGGGCGCCCTGGTCCTTCTCGAGCAAGGTCTGTGTGGCCTTGCTTAGCTCCTCATCAGACAGCTTGTCCGGGCGCAACTGGAAGTCATCTTCCTCGCCATTGAAGCTCAACAAGGAGTGCGAGTGCGCCTGCAGCAGAGCCAGGCGCTGCGTCAGGAAGTCCTTGACAATCATGGCCCATGTCAGCTTCTCCACCTCCAGGTCCACCGTGATCTTCTCCAGCAGGTACTCCGCCCGGCGATCGGTGAGCTTCTTGTGAGCCCACCGGTCCAGCTTAACCGACAGTGTGGTCAGCGGCTCCAGCAGAGCGTGGGGGCGCTTGGCGTCCATGAAGACCCACTTGTGCCAGAAGTCTTCCACCTTCTTCCCAGCCCTCGAGATGGCGTTGCTGCTGTGTGATACGTCTCCAACGTATCTATAATTTATGAAGTATTCATGCTGTTATTTTATCATTTTTGGGTGTTTTACAATCATTTTATAGCAACTTTATATCATTTTTTTGGGACTAACCTATTGACCCAATGCCCAGTGCCAGTTGTTGTTTTTTGCTTGTTTTTTACATCGTAGAAAATCAATATCAAATGAAGTCCAAACACCGCGAAACTTTTTGTGGATTTTTTATGGGCTAGAAGACTCCCGATGGGCCAAAGCAGCACCTAGGAGGTGCCCCGAGGGGGGCACAACCCAACAGGGCATGCAAGGCCCCCTGGCACACCCAGGTGGGTTGTGCCCACCTCGGTGGCCTCCCGCACCCCCTCTTTGCACTATAAATTCCCAAATATTCCGAAACCCTTCGGGGTTAACCTAGATCAGAAGTTCCGCCGCCATAGGGCTCTGTATCCACCGAAAACCAATTTGGACCCATTCCAGCACCCTGCCGGAGGGGGGGAATCATCTCTGGTGGCCATCTTCATCATCCCGGCAGCCACCATGATGAGGAGGGAGTAGTCCACCCTCGGGGCTGAGGGTTTGTACTAGTAGCTATGTGTTTAATCTCTCTCTCTCTCATGATCTATATCATGGGCTTTGTTAATATAGTCGGATCATATGATGTTTCTCCCCTCTATACTCTTGTTGTGATGAATTCAATCTTTACCGTTTGAAGTTTTGTCATGTCGGATTGAATATTTAGAGATGAGAACACATGATATATGTCTTGTTGTATGAATACTTGAGGTGAGAATTGGGTATCTTATTGACTCACTTGATATATGTTGTGGCATCCAACTCGCGGATTCCCATGGTGATATTGGTGTAATCTATGCATAGGGGTTGATGCACGTTTTTCTCCGATGGAAACTTTGAGGTCCCTTTATAGTTTTTTGTGTGGACTGATTATTATGAATATGAATATTCTTTGGTGTTACTCTAGTACGAACTCTAGGATAGATCGAATGGAAACAATAGCTTTGTGTTATTTTAGTACGAACTCTTGAATAGATCGATCGGAAAGAATAGCTTTCAGGTGGCTTCACACCCTACAAACAATTCCTACCTTTTGTTCTCCACTAATAGGAACTTGGGAGTGATTCTTTGTTGTACTTTGACGGATAATCATATGATCAAACTATGTTAGCATTGCTGAGAGATTGCACTAGCGAAAATATGGACCCTGGGCCTTGTTTTTAAGCATTGCAATACCGTTTTTGTGCCTGTTTACTATTTGCTAACTTGCTGTTTTTATTTATTCAGATTATAAAAATTTATTTCTACCATCCATATTACACTTTTATCACCATCTCTTTGCCGAACTAGTGCACCTTTACAATTTGCCATTCTATTGGGTGTGTTCGGGACACAAGAGATTTCTTGTATTTGGTTGCAGGGTCGTTTAAGAGAGACCATCTTCATCCTACACCTCTCATGGATTGATAAGCCTTAGGTCATCCACTTGAGGGAAAATTGCTACTGTCCTACAAAACTCTGCGCTTGGAGGCCCAATACGTGTCTACAAGAATAAAGTTGCGTAGTAGACATCACTGTGGGCCATGATGAAGCTGGCGCACCTGGAGCACTGGGAGCCGCTCAACAGAAGGTAGAAGAAGTGGCGGAAGAGCGCGACGGAGGGCATCACCCCCACAAATGCTTCGCAATAGAAGGCGAAGAATGATAGGAGGAGGATGGAGTTGGGATGAAGATGGACGGTGTTGAGCCCGTAATGATTGAGGATGGCATAAAAGAAACTGGAGAAGGGGGGAACAAGCCCAGTGAAGACGCTGTGCAGGAAGAAGGGGAAGAAGTTCTCCCCCAAAGCTTTCGGATCGGCAGAGCCGACCCGGAGCATCGTCTCCCCTCCCTCGTTGGCACTACCGCCGTCAGCGGGAGCGCAGCAGCAAGATGCTTCTCCTTAGTAACGAAGGACACACTAAGGGCCAGCTCGAATGAGGGAGCCTGGCACACAGAAGGAGTGCCAGGCTTCACCTTGTCGGTGGACATTAGTGGGAGCTCGGGTTAAAGTTTCGACAGATCTAGAGGATCTCTAAGTAGAGGGAGAAGGGGATCTGGAGCAAGACAAAGGGAAGGTGATGAAGGCTCAGTGGCAGGCGCCAGCCTTTTTGTCAGCCCGGGACAGTTGTAGAGCCAGCGTGGGGAAACGAAGGCACCCACGTCCAATCAAGCGCCATGTGTCGACCAAGGCCGCATACGGTTTGGGCCCGTTGTGCTCCACGCTTGCCCTTTGGCTTTGCCTCGATGCCAAATTCGAGCGTGCCTAGGCCCCAGGCTACTATCGGTGTTCTGAGAACGGGGTATCCAGACTCGCCTGCCTGCGGCCCACGGCGTGGCTTCATCGACATCCTGGTACGGCCCACCTTCAGCATCAACGACTCAAGACCTTCGCGAGGGGCCAAGGATCGTGAGGTGGACGACACCAAGGCCACCAGAAGGAGCGGCCTCCTCAGGCTGGCTCCTGGGGAGCGGAGATCTCTATGCAAGTCACACCTCGTGAGGTTCGGATGACGTGAGCCATGACGACCAAGGCCAGGCGGGCGCCAGTGGGCGCAGGACAGCAGTTCCCTCTTTGGTGCTAAGGAGGCAAGTGCAGGCGCGGAGTCCCGAGATATCAACCAAAGGTTTCCATTCTTGTGCAACATGACCAAGACCACCAGGACGGCAGGACGGAGGTCATCACCGATCCCACCACAGCATCACGACCAGAAGCTTTGTAGGCGAAGATTAGTTTAGTTAGGATAAGATGTACTAGTTGTTTCCCTTCGAATTTGGCCGTTGTGGGAGCCCTTCACGCCTTCATTTGGGAAGAGGACCAAGGCCACTATAAATAGGGCCTAACCACCACCGTAGAGAAGGAGGGGATCCATTCCATCCCGACCAGCTCACCATCTCAAGAGCACACCTCCTGAGGTTATTCTTCCACTGTACTAGTTCATGCTCAGCCCCTCTAGGCCAATCCACCACAAAGCAGGAGTAGGGTTTTACACCGCCAGGTGGCCTGAACCTGAGTAAACTGTTATGTCACATTTCCTTGTTGTTCAGCGAGCTAGGCCGTGATATTGGCGAGTAGGCAGACTAGGCAGGTTGAGTTCTTTGCATGCACTCCAGAGTTCGAATCTATCACGGGTCTGCGGAGCCCGAAATCCGACAGCATGAACATGAAAGCTTAAGTCTTGGTGACGTACCAGTCATACTAGTACCTAAGAAAGACGGTAGTTTTCCCATGTGTTTCGATTGCCATCCCATCAATGCTATCACCATTCATTATCGATATCCTATTCCTCGCCTTGTTGATATGCTAGATGAGCTTAGCGGAGCCACCATTTTCTCTAAGATTGATCTTAAAAGTGGCTACTACCAAATCCACATTCAAAAGGGTGATGAATTTATCCGAAGCACCCGACACTTTTATGCGTGTGATGCATTATGTTCTTCGCCCATACAAAGGCGTATTCGTTGGTCATCGCGTGTGGGTGCTAGGTCTGATAGGACGGCCTTTTCATCAGTGTGTGACCTTGCTCGTCGACAATGAGTGGGTCAACGCTGCACGTCCTTTTCTTCCCAAGTGGATGGAATCCTTGCGGATCAGCAACAACCGGTGAGGAGGGAGAGAGGGGGGCACCGCCATCTTTTTTAGATCTGGAGAGAGGGTGATAGTGTGAGAAGCAAGTGGGCAGCCCTTAGCACGCAAGCATTGAAGCTCCAGCCTATATATCTTTTTCGATACTAGTACTAGAGGTGGAGTAGTGGTAGAGTAGTTTATATTTTCTCTGCATACAGTACCAATTAATTGTGCTTCAAAACTGAACGACACGCCATGAAAAATAAAGTTGAGAAATAATGAGGCACCTCGGGCCAAAGCGGCCAAATCGCATTTCGCCCGAGAAATGACACACCATGTTTTGTTGACATGTGGTCCTGTTCCAACATGTCAGTGAGACGACGACGAGTCCTTTTGTATAATTTCCGAACGGACAGTTATGTAGGCTGGGCCGCCTCTTTCTATACCGTGGTGACCATCCGCTCCCCACTAGCCTCTTCCTGTATCGTGGCAGCCGTCCACCGCCTCTTTGCCTTTTCCTCTCGATTTGGAACTACTATCACACACTCTTACTCCCTCCATTTTCCTTCACTCTTCCTTCTGCCATTGCTCGTCTTCTCGATGGAGGGAACAGGCAGGAAATGACCCCGATCTTGCCCTGATCTGAGATGACGTGGTGGAGGAGCTCATTCATCGGTGCAACATCATGACCTCGGCTAGCAAGGGAGGTTCGTTCAAGACCATTCTCGACTCAACAAATACCATCATTACAAGGAACCCAATGGCCTTGCTCGCTGGAGCGAGGACGATGAAAGCCTCGCCATGTGCAAGTTAATGCCCCTTGAAAATTATATGTGTGATGTTAAGATGCCATCGCTTATGGGTAAGTCCTGGGCAGGCGCAAATGGAGATTGGGTTGTTTATATTGGGTACAACTGCAAGTGGGAACTTGTGAATGTGTACACTCGTCATTGGGTTCCACTTTCAAAAATCTCAGACTTCCCTGAGGTTGAGCACACAGATGATCTACGTACGTTCAAATAAGATCATGGTGATTGTCATCTATAGAAGATAGCAATTTTTCAAGTTCCCAAATGCTCTTGGGATTATAGGAACGCTTGTGTTGTCGCTATCTTCGACAAGCTTGTTTCCGTCCTTATTCCTTCGACTCGATGGATATTGCTCAATACTCAGTTTCCATACACGGATGTGTACTATGAGGCACTTCAATACAAGGGTATTGTGTTTGTTTCCACCACTAGTGGGACTGTTTTCGCATGGGATCCTAATTGTTTCGGTACGTTTGTCTTCCAGTGTAATTATAATTGTTTCATTCGCCATGCATGTGAGTTTAGTATCCCCGTACACTATTTAACCTTCTTGTGTTTTCAAAGGTCATGTCAACATTCCCACACCAATACATGGCAAAATTTTATAACCAATGGGGAGATGATGATGGTGATGATCATGAGCATGAAGATGATAAGGACCTAAATACCCAGTGGCGCCTAGCAACTTATTCTGATGGATCACCTCTCCTTGTCTATATACAGGGCACTGCTGATGTTCCAGAGGAAGCAGGTGTTGTCTCCCATGGTCACACTCTCCGGACCTATTCCAACATCCGTTGGAGGGTATTTGGGATGGATACTAGTGTGCTAACGCCAACACCTTGTGCCTGGTTCAATATTGATAGTCTTGGAGAAAACTCGCTCTTCCTTGGACTAAACTATCTAATGATGGTGAAAGATGATCCAACTGTTGTTGGCACAATGTTACTACCATTTATGAGAAGCAACTGTATCTATACCTCGAACATTGCTATGGTTCTCTACCCTGGCTATCACAATATGCGTCATGATATAGGACGGTTTACCCTGGATGACGAGTCTTGCGTTGGTCTCGATATTGACAATAGCTGGCCCTGCCCAGAGAATCACTTATGGTTCAAAGCAAGCATTTCCAATGCCAAGGATTGGTTGACCTGAAGTTTATTTCATTGCTTTGTTATTTGATGTGTGATAAAAACTTTGGTATAATGTATCCTCATTGTCATTGTACATTGATGACTTGTTGTATGTAATACTAAATGATATGCCTTGGACAAACTTACTAAGCTAGGCTATGTTCATGAGATCGATCGATAGAAATCCAAAAAAAATGATGAGGGCGGGGCTTTCCCGTGCGTTAGACTGGCAAGCTTGGCCTAGGGGGATAGAGTCATATGATGTGCTATAGTGCCGTCTAGTCTTCGCGGCTTGTAGAAATACTGCTGGTGCAGTAAGTTTTCTTGAAGAAGTGGATTCAATGAAGTCATGATGGCCTCCCTCCCTTAATCCCTCGCATGCAAATTTTTCTCAGCTGTACTCATGCATGCATTCGACGAAAGATACAGCTTGCTCGTTCTTTGTTTATATGCTATCAAGATGCCCGTGTGTTACACGGAACATCAAGATGCATTTATATTAGTTGGTTATCTTGTGGGAGATAAGGATGAACAAGGGAAGGCCTTATCTGCAAATGTGGAGAGGGGTGTGGGTATCTTTTTGCAAAATTGTCATAGTTTCCTTCCTATCTGTCTGATATAGATTGGACGGCTTTTATTGCAGGATGGCAGGCACACCATCATCACCAAGTCTGTTTTTTATAAGAGTAGAGATTTATGAATGGCTTTCGAGTTGCTTCTCAGAGTGGGTGCTGCGACGTGGCAGTATTTCTTGAATACATAATTATACGTGCATTGCAACAGGTTATCGGATGAGTCCAATCAACAATAGTACTACTAGTTAGCTTCACATGCTTTGCGCGGCGGGCGGGTGTTTGGAATATATAGCTGCGAATCCCTTCATCCTAGGTCGTCGGATGAGTCCAATCAATGGTATAAATTGCATTCTGATGTTTGGATTCAGACTTTCAAAATTGTTGCACTATCTCTATGTCTACATATATGTAAGAGGATAAGTTTTAAACATGAGACCAGCCCTCCACCCTATCAAAGAACACTTTTTTCCCTAGCATAGACTGCAGGAAATTTGTCCACAATGTTTGGCGGGCCATATGCCAATGTATTCGCCGTACATGACTAGCACCTCGAATCCTCGATATATAGTAGGGTGGCATGGTCCAGAACAAGCATTTGTGTCCAGGAGTATGGCACACGCCACCAACACGACTCCCATCTGACAACATATTTCTTGGAGTTTGTTCTAGAGCTATCTCTTCTCCCTCCTCGTTTCTCTAAACTCAACCATCGCGAAGTGGGTGGGTGGGGGTTTGTCAATAGTCGGTTTCCTCAACTACGGTCCCACTTGTAAGTGAAGATGCGAGACAACACTCGTTCCCCCTTGAGTGGCGCGCTAGACCAACCGTGTGGGGGTGCGATGTGAACAAGGTAGGCTTTTCCTTTTGAACTTGTACTACTAGTAAGTTGTCACACTTGGCTTCTTCTCCTGGCACGACCAAAAGATGGAAATAATGATTTTCCCTCAAAATGTAGAAATAACAATTCAAAATGACAATGGTGGGCTTTTCCTGCGCGATAAGCGGGGGAGATTTACCAATTTCGGCCATCATCGCTTTCCTTACATGCGGTCCCACATGTAAGTGATATGCCTAGCGACTGTACATTTAGGGGTGGGCTGGAACGACCGTCTGGGGTCGGCCTACGCATTGGTTTGCTCGCACACCTCCCGTCTACTCAAAGACTATGTCCTGATTTGTTGGTCCTTTTGTATTCAATGTCAAATTTTGACCATAGAGTCAATTGATAAAATTTTAATGCATATTATGTTACTAAAATTTATATGGTTAGATTCGTATTTGAACATAGTTTCCAATGATACTATTTTTTGTTTATTGAATTCATCGTCAAAAATTGGCACAAAATACCAAGGGGAATAATAAATCGGGACGGAGGTAGTACCCCGCACGATTAATAGAGGGACGCATGGCAGGACTTAAATGGTTAGTAGAGCGCCCACGGTTTCAATACTACTTCTATTTCCGATTGTAACATGGCAGCTTTTTTTCCAAAATGACTTTGTTTTGGTTGTTTATGTGTGTGCCTTCGCAAATTGAACCACCACGCGCAGAAGTTTGAAATCCATTCCCATTTCTTGCATGGGAGCTAAACATTCCCATTAGACGTTAATATTAATATATAAGAAGTTCGGTTGTGGCGCGGTTCATGCATGGTACGTACAAATGTTATGAAGTTGATGCACAAGGTAAGAAAATTATAGTCAACATGGGACTGACACAAAAATAAAGATGCATACTGATCCGTCAACGACATCCTCACGCCTTCGTGCACCGGGTCACCAACCGACGTGTGAGGATCAGCGGCGTTGGCGGCGAGCTCAACTTTCTTCTCAACAATGCAGTCCAAGAAGCCAGCATCCTATCGTCCTCCTCTCGCATGTAGTAGTCCTTGTGGATGATTTTCTTGTAGACGTGGGTGATTATGTCGATGGTGTCTTGCCACGCCAGGCACAGCATGGCGAGCGTGACCTCGAGGTGGCCATTCTCTGGCGCGACGGCGGACAGCCACAGGGACACCAGTGCGTCGAAGAGGTTGTTAGAGGCCGTTGAGGGTGGCAAGCATCACAGAGCTTGGGCACGTGGGCTGGAGGCATACGTCAAGGTCGTTCACGAGCTTCTTGATTGTGGTGAACTTGTCAAGGAAGCCGACAAGGACCTCGTCATGTAAGGAGACGAATCTGCCGTCCAAGAGGCCTCTCACCCTGGCGGCCTCAAGCATGACGTGGAGATGTTCCTCGGTCCCGGGCCGCGTGCTGGCTTCATGGACCATCTGGCACAGCCGGCTCATGCTCGCGCTCACCGCCTCCATGGGTCTGGCTTCTAGTCAATGGATCTCTATATGAGAAGTGCATAGGTGCATAGGATTTCGTAGATTGGACTGGCAGGGAGCCTTTATATGAGAAGTGCATACCGCGTTGCATTCACGTGTTTGTTGGCTATCTACTCCTCGGCCCTTACTCCCTCCGTATCGGTGTCGTATAGTTATCTCACCAAGTCCAAGTTGGGGGAAAATGAGAGAACTTGATGTTTATTTTATAATTAATGTCATTGCACGCAGAGAATTGAGCACTACTTGTTGTGCTAATAAGTAGTCTCAAATCATTGAATGAATACGCACCCCACGTCTCCTATTGGCTGATTTCTTCTTTCATGGCAAAAAACAGGGAACGAGATGGGTAGTTAATGCATCGCGCATAAAAGTTTTGGGATTATTTGGTTTGCATATCGTGACTAATGCACCAGTATAGAGGGAGTACAATACTAGTCTGATTGATGAGATTTCAGATTTGAGCCATCTACCGAACGGGAGAGTGTATAATTTCATCGGAAACTACATACAACTGAATAAAACAATACTCCATGTATTTATTTATGGAGGCAGTAGTATATTTTTTGTGACATGCATTACTAGATATTGCTAGCCAAATAATAAATCCAGATGAAGTTGGTAGTACTACTAAATCCAGACGGCGGTAGTAATAGTAGTACTGTACGACCCGTTGGTAAAATTATTATGTGCTGCTCCTCACATTGAAGTGACAAGACCCTGCGCCGGAGATGACACCTGAGTGTAGGCAGCTTGTTCGGCATACCATAGTAAACCTCACCATGCAGTCACTATCATCATGGCTGTAGAGCTAGCCTGCTTACAACTAGCCGTGTCCAACATAATTTCCCGTGCGTTGCCACGAGTAGTAGTAAATATTGTACTCGAGTAATAGGTATATCATTACCGCACCTAGGCACGTGAACATTTATTGTAAAGTACCTCGTGCCGGATAGTCGTAATATTACACATTTCAAACTGATATTACAAATGCTAGGAGTAATGTTGCACCTACGAAGAGGGAACAATTAGGAAGTTTACGTAAGAACTTTCTTTACTTTAGGTGGATGCAACATTATCGTACAAGATAAAATCCACTGCCCTGAGAAGTCAGTAATGGGCAAATAAATTTTTGAGTCTCTTGTGACTTGATGTTTCAAAAACAAATTCAGGTTCTGCAGAGCCTTTGTCATTTAGGCTTAGATGATTGTGGTGATCAGCACACCATTCATTGTTGCGCCAGAGAACGGCAAACCTCATTACCTTGAGCACACTTGCCTCTAGAACAAAGAACCTGTCCAATTTAATCTTAGATGTGCTGCCTCGGTAGAACAAGGGATTCGGTGAGATTGTTATATATGGTGCAACACATTATTCATTTCCGTGTCTATTTTTATCTGCAAAAGAAGAGAATATTAGAGCAGTTGGCTGTATAAGATTGTTGTGTCATCAAGAGGTACCAATATCATTTGCTCATACGATAGGCTTGGCTCTAAGGCTAGTGATAATTTTTCACTCTTTCTCTTTCCTCTCATTTACCTAGGACCACGTGAAGAGCTTGGGCATTTGTTGCCTTCCCCTATGTGGCTGATGCCATACTTCTCAAAAGTATGCCACATAATACGCATAAATGTCAAATCAAAATATTTTGGCACCGCTCTAGAAATGTGAGAGAGTTAGCACTGCTGTGCACGCAGACCCGCATGTATAAGCAAATCAATCAAACCGACTACACCAACCACTCCCTCTCCCAAACAAGTGTTCTTTTATTGCTTCAGTCCTCTCCGTCTCTCATGCAAGTGTTTTTTCATTGCGTGAGTTAATTTGGCACCGGAAGAAGTAGGCTCTTCGATGCCCTGAACTTCTTTTGGGGCACCAGGTGAGCAATGGAGGGCATCGATGCTAAATGCATCAAAAGTAAATTTGGCATGTGTTTTGGCCTACATGGTGGAGGGTTATTATAGCCCATTGATACGTCTCCGTCGTATCTACAATTTTTGATTGTTTCATGCTAATATTCTACAACTTTCATACAATTTTTGGGACTAGCATATTGATCCAGTGCCCAGTGCCAGTTCCTGTTTGTTGCATGTTTTTTGGTTTCGCAGAATATCCATATCGAACGGAGTCCAAACGCGATAAAAACTTATGGAGATTTTTTTGGAATATATGTGATTTTTGAGGAAAATAATCAACGTGGGACGATGCCTGAGGGGCCCACAAGTCGTAGGGGCGCACCCCCTACCCTGGGCGCGTCTGGGAGGCTTGTGGCCACTCCGTAAGGCGGTTGGTGCCCTTCTTGGGCTGCAAGAAAGCTAATATCCGGATAAAAATCGTGTTAATATTTCAGCCCAATCGGAGTTACGGATCTTCGGGAATTTATGAAACAGTGAAAGACCAGAATCTGGGAACGTAGAAACACAAGGAAACAGAGAGAGAGAGAGAGAGAGAGAGATCCAATCTCGAAGGGGTCCCGCCCCTCCGCTGCCATAGAGGCCATGGACTAGAGGGGAAACCCTCCTCCCATCTCGGAGGAGGTCAAGGAAGAAGAAGAAGAAGGAGGGGGGTCTCTCCCCCTCTCTCCCGATGGCACTGGAGCGCCACCGGGGGAATCATCGTGTGACGACCATCTACTCCAACAACTCTGTCATCTTCACCAACACGTCCATGACCATCCCCCATCTATCTACATCAGTCCACTCTCCTGCAACCTAATGTACCCTATACTTGAACATGGTGCTTTATACTTCATATTATTATCCAATGATGTGTTGCCATCCTACGATATTGGAGTAGATTTTTGTTGTCCTATCGGTGATTGGTGAATGGCTATGAATTGTTTAATTTTCTTGTGGTTATGTTGCTATCCTTTGGTGCCCATCATATGAGCGTGTGTGTGGATCACACCATAGGGTTAGTTGTTTGTTGATATGACTATGTATTGGAGGGCAAGGGTGACAGCAGCTTCAGCCTAGCATAGAACTTGATGCATACGGGATTGGAGGGGGACCAATATATCTTAATCCTATGGTTGGGTTTTACCTTAATGAAAGTTAGTAGTTGCATATTCTTGCTATAGTTCCAACCATAAGTGCATAGAATTCCAAGTAAGGTATGACATGCTAGCAGTGGCCTCTCCCACATAAAACTTTCTATCCATCTAGTAACATACTCAATTGCTTAGGGACAATTCCGCAACTCCTACCACCACTTTTCCGCACTCTCTATACTAACTTAATTGTTTATTTATCTAAACAGCCCGCAGTTTTTATTTATGTGCTCTTTATTATCTTGCAAACCTATCCTACAACACCTACAAAGTACTTCTAGTTTCATACTTGTTCTAGGTAAAGCGGACATTAAGCGTGCGTAGAGTGGTACCAGTGGTCGATTGAACTTGAGGGAATATTTGTTCTACCATTAGCTCCTCGTTGGGTTCGACACTCTTAATTACCGAAAGAGGCTACAACTGATCCCCTATACTTGTGGGTTATCACCCACTTTTGTACTACCTCGTATTTAGTGTAAAATTTTGACCAAAGATTTACCTAAGAAAATGCCAATGCATGCCACCAAAAATGATACCATTTGAAATTATGTTCAAATACAAATCCAACGATATAATTTGTGACATGCATTAATATTTTGTTAGTTAAATCTATGGTCAAAATTTGATACTATAAAATATGAAGAGTAAACTAGGATGGAGGTAGTACTTGCACTTTGGCTAAACATAGAGTTACTAGTCTAAGTTACTTGCCACTATGACTAGCCTAGGTGATCACAAGAGAAAAAAATACTAAAAACATTTCTTTTGGTACAGTGCATAGATGCAGTTTTGAACAGTACACTTGTCGTCATAATTTCGGAAAATTATGAAAAAAAATTGAGCTCCGTTGTGATTACCATTTAATAGGAAAGAACTTTCAGCTCGATGAGGAGCTTCTCTATGCACGGAAATCATCTAAGGAATCCAACAACTTGATCCAGATTGGGGCCGATAGATTTTATTGCTAAGATCTTTACTGTGCGCATAGACTGGGTCAAGCATGTGGGAATCATTTTCTGGATGACAGTCGTAAATACATTAAGAAGAAATTTAAAAATGTCAATTTCAAGAAGGAGAATAAGATGAGTGTTGTACTTGAATGATTTTGGATCCAATAATGAGTTTGGAAAGTTTGGTAGACGAGTAGACCAATGCTGTCAATTTTGGCGCGTCAATGACCCTGATTTTTGTTGGACCTTCTAGATCATATACAAGCAATCTCTCAAGGAAAGGTGCATTCTCAATGACCATAACATGGAACAACTCAAGTGATCTCTTCCCAATTGATGTCTTGTTGCGGGTCCAGCAAGACACATAAATCCATCGAAGATTCATCGAAGCGTTGTCAAGGCTAATGAAACTGTCGATCTGCCAAAGATGAAGGTACTCGAGCGTAGTATAGCCGTGGAGCAGGTGCTCCATAGCCTTCTTTAAGATGCCAATGTCGAAGAGGTCGAGCTGCTTGAGTAGAGGGAGAAGAAGGGCGGGCGCGACATTAATCTGGAGAAAATAGCAGGAGCTGAAGTTGGCGCGGCGCGGTGTTGGAGTGAGGCGGAGCATGGATGGCGGTAGAGAGCGACATCGTCCATTTTCAAACCAGAGCTCCTCGAGCTGACCTAGGGCAGGGATAGGAGCCACTCATCGAACTTGGCTTGGACCTATGATGCGCAGCATCCCAAGATCATCCCCATGGACGCACCTACACCTCCAATGACACCACTTGGACCAATGACACGAGCCCGAGCCAAGGCTATCGAAGATAAGGTGAACTCACGCCTCTCGGAACTTCCACTTTCTATGCATGAGACATGGCTACTACCTAAGTTCGAGGTGTTGTGCATGATTAGGCACCAAGAGGACCCTCCCGAAGATGCGCATGAAGATGTACAAGTCCCCAAGTCCACGGATGAGGAGAACCAATGGAAGGAGCCAAGAACATCTCCCAGGCCCCGGACATCCAGCCATGACCCCGAACATCCGGCCCTTGGAGCGTCGTCCACTACAGCAGCACAACCGACAGAAACTACAGGCCCCGAACATCCGGCCACGACAGCCCGGACATCCGGCCTCTCCCGAGCCCCCGGACATCCGGCCGCCAGCCCGGAAATCTGGCCCCTCCGAACCCGAGAGCAACAAATGCCACCACTCCAGCCCGGACATCCGGTCTCCCCAGCCCGGACATCCGGCGTCGCCTGAAAGCCCGGACATCCGGCGTCACCTGAAAGCCCGGACATCCGGCCCGACCAGCCCGGACATCCGGCCTCCCCTGTTTTTGCATAGTGAAGGGCCGAGGCGCGTGTATCCCTTCTCCCCCTAGACTATATATACTCCACCTCGCCCAACTTTCTAGGGTTAGCAAAGGTTTAGCTCATGTTTGTGTGAGAGCTTTGCTCATCCACTTGGTTACCTTCTCCATGGATATTCGAGCCTCCACCAGAGAAGATCCCCCAAGCGGATTCAAGACCCCTTTTAGGGAAGAACTCAAGACCTCCTCATGGAGAAGACCGGCTACCCCTGTGTCGTCCTTAGTTGTCCGTGGATCGTGTATCTTCTCTTATGTATTCGAGGATCTAGCACTTGTGTGACTTGTTCTTGTTAGTTTGAGTGTTCCTCTTGTGTTTCCCCTTGCGATTTCCCTCATTTCCCTCCTTGTGTTCCTCGTGTTCTTCGCGGGATCCGCTCCTTTCATGAAAGATCGACCGATTAGGGTTCTACCCTGCATCATCTTGATATCAAGAGCCAGGTTGATCACGATTTCGTAGCTTCTCCGTTGTGTTTCTAGCCTTGTTTTGTTGTTTTTCGTCCTAATTCCAAAATTCCCCACCAAAAATAGCCCGAAATTTATTTTTTGTGATTTGTTGGTGTGTTGAGATTTTATTGGTTTGGATCCGTAGATTTGCTTTGTTTTAAGTGGATCTAGCTTCCCATCCATTTCCCCCCAATTTCCATCCACAAATTCCTCCGAATTTCGCCCAGATTTGACCTCTCCACACGGTGTTCATTCCGTTCGTCCCCGGATCCAGAGCCCGGACATCCGTCCCGTCAAGCCCGGACATCCAGCCCCCGGACATCCGGCCTTCCACCCGGACATTTTGTTCCGGTGCCCACCATATACCACATATACTTGCGCATACCTCAACCACTTCCGCATAACCCAACCATTTTGGACCATTTCACTCTCCGACACATTTGCTACTTCGAGGTTTTGAGAATTTGAGTTGCGGTACCGTATCCTTTTGTGTTTCGGCTATCTAGGTACGGTTCGACATCGACATCGCCGCCGCTCATCTTCGCCACGGACGCGTCCTACATCATCACCGCCGTCCTACATCGTCATCAACAACGACCACCTTGACTACACCTTGGTATTCATGCCACCATTTTGACACCATACCGGAAGCAAGACCGATAACCTCATCTTGGTATTGACATATCACTCTTGCCATTACATTGATAGCCATTATAGCCTTACTCCTTTGTGTCGCTTGCCCATCGAGACTAGCCATTGAGTATTGCCGGCAACGAGACTTGTGCACATTAGTGATCATACTTCTCATATCATCCATATATCATTGTTGCATATATTGGTATCATCTCTTGTGTCACAAAGTTGTCATCGCATACTCACTTGCTATATCGGTTCGTCAAGCATTGCATGAGAAAAGAGCTCAAACATCAAAGAGCCAAACAAGCTTTTAAGCAAAGAGGAAAGATAGGCAAAGAGCTTTTAAGCAAGAACCATAGCATCATACAACATTAAGATTGTCATACTCGATCATCTTGGATCATATCATAGCAACACCTTGCATAGAGCATATTTGGGATAAAAGTCGTTGCATTTTTGCTATGTAGGTTGTGCACAAGTTCTTGTATCCGCCTATTGTGCAATCATGCTAGCATCTCTCTAGTGTTGTTCAACAAGAGCATTTTTGTGGATTCCACATTTTTGCTCACCATTGGTTGCACGACCCCACTTATCTTTTTGCGTGTGTGTTTCACTTACAATTGCATCAAATTTTGTGCCACCATCCTAACCAAGCTCCACCAAAAGATTTTACTTGTGTAGGTGTGAGAAACCGACAAGAGCTAGTACCAATTATGCTATTTCCTTTTCCTACATTGGAGTGATCCTCGATCCACTTTCAACTTTGGTCAAGCTACATTTGGTACTCGTTCTTCTCTTTCTACCACTCACATTTGTCTTGGAATGATGGATACGCCAAGTACTTCTACAAACCCACTATTGATGGAGCAAGACGACGACATGAACTCATTCGTCACCAAGAGTCACCTCTTTGGTGCACAACGTGCTTTGATCAAGAGCAACAAGCTATGAGTGAACGCATCGACAACCTTGCCGCCAACTTGCGACTTTCCAAGCAGCGTACAAGGGACTACTTCGACCACAAGTTCGACGATCACAAGCAAGAGAATGACGCAAGGATGGACGAGGTTCGTGCTTTGTTGCTCAACCGCTCTTCTTCCACTTCAAGAAGGAGCCGTTCAAGCCGACACTCCGACTTCACACTCTCCTGCTCAAGTACACTGACATCAAACACTCTTCGCCAAGCCGCACGCAACGATTGTCAAGCAAGCCTCAATCCCCTACGTGATACCGACTCTCAAGAGCGCCGAGAAAGTCAAACTCAAGAGGCCTTTGCACTAGCACGAGAACAACAACGACAACGACAACATGAAGAGGAACAGCGAGCGCATCTACAAAAAATGCTCAAGATGCCAAGGCACAACGTCAAGAACAACAACTCCGTGGCGCTCAAGCACTTGAGGCACAACAAGCTCTACGCAATTCAAGTCGAGCCATAGCCGACCAAGGCCGACAAGCTCGTGAACATGCCGAAGCACTTCGCGAAGAAGTCTGCGGGAGGATTTATCAAGTTCGCGTGCACCGTCAAGTTCCTCCTCGAGCTCGACAAGCTCCTCCAGAAGCACGTCAAGAACAACAAGTTCCTCAAGATCATGAAGACAATGGAGATCCTCCACAACAAGAGCAACATGAGATTGACAACCCTCCACGCCAAGAGCAACACAAGTTGAACAATCATCAACAACATGGGTGTCATCATCCCCAACCCCAACACAATGAAGAAGAACGCTATGGAAAACTCAAGTTCACCATGCCCAAGTTCAACAGAAGCAATGATCCCGAAGAGTACTTTTCATGGGCATTGAAAGTTGACAAGATCTTTCGTTTGCACAATTATAAAGAAGAGAAGAAGATCGCGATGGCATCCCTTGAGTTCCAAGACTATGTCCTCATTTGGTGGGAATAAATCATAGAGCACCGAGAGGCAAGAGGTGAACCACCCATCACTACTTGGGCGCAAATGAAGGATGTGATGAGAGCACGCTTCATACCTACCTACTACAACCGCGACCTCTTAAAGAAACTCCAACTACTCAAGAAAGGAACAAAGAGCGTTGAAGAGTACTACAAGGAATGGAGATTGCAATGATACGAGCACATGTCACGGAAGATGATGAGCAAACAATGGCACATTTCTTGAATGGACTCAATCATCCCATCAAGAAGATCACCGACTTCCAACCATACTCAAATCTCATCGAGCTAGTGCACCAAGCTACCAAAGCGGAATGCCAAGTGCAAGATGATTTCAAGTTAGCCAATTTCTCATCCAAGTCCTACCGCTTCTCCAACAACCAAGCTTCAACGAATCCAACATCGAATACAAAGCCTTCTAATACCAACATCGACAAGTCGAGTTCCAAGAAAGCTTCGTCAACTACAAGCCATCCTACTACGAGCAACTTCAAGCCGAGAGATTCATCATCATCAACCCCAACCGATGAGACCATCCAGACGAGTTCCTTCAAGTCTTATGAGTGCACCAATAAGCGAACCATGATCTTCAATGACGATGGCACTTATGACTCCATGAGCAAAGGAGAAATGGAAGCCCTTGAACAAGCCGCCATGCACCGCCAAGTGAACAATGAAGAAGAACAAGACTTTTGCGATGAAGACTCAAGTCCAGCCCTTGTTGTCTCCAAAGTCTTGACTCTCCAACATCACCAAGAAGAAGACCAAAGATGCCACATATTCCACACCAAGACCGGCATCAATGGACGATCCGTCAAGGTCATCATCGATGGAGGGAGTTGTGATAATCTCGCAAGTGAAGAACTTTGCTCATAGCTCCAATTGCCCAAGACGAAGCATCCACATCCATACAAAGTGCAATGGCTTAGTGACTCCGGTACCATCCAAGTCGAGCACCGAGTACAAGTCTCGTTCAAAATCGGCGCCTACGAAGACACCTTGGAGTGCAACATAGTTCCAATGATCATTTGTCATCTTCTCCTCGGACGGCGATGGCAATTCGATAGAGGAGTCGTCCACAACGGCCGAACGAACCACTACATCTTCAAGAAGAAGGGAAAGGAGTACGTCCTCCATCCAATATCGCCAAGTCAAGTGATCGCCGACAAGAAAGCCACCCATCATGGAGATCATGGTGATAGAGTGAGCCACCAAAAAGAGAGTGAGCGCCACAAGCCCAAATCGAGTGCCTCCACGATGAGCGAAAGCAAGAACCTAGTTCTATTTGCCACCAAACATGAGATAAGAGAAGTGTGTGAGAACCCATCTAGTGTCCTACACTACGTCCTCGTGTGCAAGGACAATGCACCACAAACTAACACTTCTCACACTCTTCCTCTAGTGTTGTCTTCTCTTTTGCAGGAATTTCATGATGTTTTCCCCGATGAGCTACCTCCGGGTTACCTCATTAAGCACCGAATCGACCTCATTCCCGGAGCACCTCTTATGAACAAAGCTCCATACCACGTCAACCCCGAAGAAACCAAAGAAATACAAAGGCAAGTAAAGCATATCATAGACCATGGACTTGTGCATGAAAGTTTGAGCCCTTGTGCCGTCTCAGTCATTCTTGTGCCAAAACGTGACGGTAGATTTCGCATGTGCTCCGATTGTAGACCTATCAATGCTATCACCGTTCGATATAGGTATCCCATTCCATGCCTAGACGATATGCTTGATGAGCTTAGTGGTGCCACTATCTTTTCCAAAATTGATCTTAAGAGTGGTTACTATCAAATCCGCATACAAGAGGGTGATGAGTGGAAAACTGCCTTCAAAACCAAGTTTGGTTTGTATGAGTGGTTAGTCATGCCTATGGGTCTCTCGGAGGCACCGAGAACTTTTATGCGCCTTATGAATCATGTCTTTCGCCCTTACATTGGTATATTTGTTGTGGTTTACTTCGATGACATTCTTGTGTTTAGCAAATCTATCAAAGAGCATGTCACCCATGTCTGCACCGTTTCGCAAACTCTTAGAAAAGAGTGCCTCTATGCTAATATGTAGAAATGCCTTTTTGGTGTTGATAAGCTCGTTTTCTTGGGTTTTGTTGTGTCCTCCAAGGGTGTTCATGTTGATGAGTCCAAGATCAATGCTATTAAGACTTGGCCACAACCAACCAACTTGCATCAAGTGCGTAGTTTTCTTGGCCTTGCGGGTTTCTATCGTCGCTTTGTGAAGGATTTTAACACCATTGCTTCGCCTTTGCATGCTTTGAGCAAGAAGAATGCGCCTTTTGTTTGGGGACCATCCCAAGATACCGCATTCAATGAGCTTAAGAATTTGCTTACTCATGCTCCCGTGCTTGCTTTACCCAACTTCGACAAGCCTTTTGAGATTCATTGTGATGCTAGTGGTAATGGAATAGGACGTGTCTTAACGCAAGAGAAGTGCCCCATAGCTTACTTTAGTGAGAAACTTTCCGGAGCGCAACTCAATTACCCCATCTATGACAAAGAGCTATATGCTTTAGCCCGCGTTTTTCATGAATGGGAACATTACCTTTGTCCCCATGAGTTTATCTTTCATGTCGATCATGAGACTCTCAAGTATCTTAAGGGTCAAACCAAGTTGTACAAGCGTCATGCTAAATGGAGTTAATTTATTGAGTCTTTTCCTTATGTCATCAAGTACATCAGGGGTAAAGAAAACATCGTAGTGGATGCTCTTTCCCGCATATGCATGCTTGTTACACAACTTGAGTTAGATGTCATTGGCTTCGAGCATATCAAAGACTTGTATGAGCATGATGCAACTTTTGCTACTCCTTATGCCAAGTGTTTGTCGCATACATCTATGGAACGTTATTACATCAAAGATGGATATCTTATGCAAGCTAACAAACTTTGCACCCCCGGGTCTTCTCTTCGTTTGTTGCTTTCGCAGTAATCTCATGGAGGAGGCTTAATGGGACATTTCGGACGCGATAAGATGTTCGCCACGCTCTCAAA
Organism: Triticum aestivum; assembly: GCF_018294505.1. Lineage (NCBI taxonomy): Eukaryota > Viridiplantae > Streptophyta > Magnoliopsida > Poales > Poaceae > Triticum > Triticum aestivum. The sequence continues at coordinate 317,689,884 of NC_057800.1, read as the reverse complement.
GAACTACTTTTGGCCCAAGATGTTTCGGGACGTCAATCGTTTCACCAACCGATGCTCTACATGTCGCAAAGCTAAGGCCAAAGCTCAATCTCATGGCCTCTATATGCCTCTACCAATTCCATACCAACCATGGGAAGACATTAGCATGGACTTTGTACTTGGTTTGCCTAGGACCCGAAATGGGAAAGATTCAATATTTGTCGTTGTGGACCGTTTCTCAAAAATGGCACATTTTATTCCTTTCAACAAGATAGACGATGCTTCACATGTTGCTAATCTCTTTTGTAGGGAAATGTTGCGTCAACATGGAGTGCCAAAGACTATCTTCTCGGACCGCGACGTCAAGTTCCTTAGCTACTTTCGAAAGACCCTATGCGCCAAGCCTGGAATCAAGCTCCTCTTCTCTACGGCATATCATCCACAATCGACGGCCAAATGGAAGTTACGAACCGCACACTCTCGGCTCTACTTCGGTTACTCATCAAGAAGAACACCAAGGAGTGGGAGGAGTGCCTACCTATCACCGAGTTCACCTACAACCGAGCAAGACACTCAACAACCAGCAAGTCCCCCTTCGAGGTCGTCTATGGATTCAACCCTTTGTCACCATTGGATATTCTCCCTCTACCACTCCAAGAGCGCATCATTTTGGACGCAAGTGCACGAGCGATCCATCTCAAGAAGAAGCATGAAGATACAAGAAACACCATCGAGCGCCAAGTACAACGCCTTACGACCAAGCTCAACGTCAACAAGCACCCTATGATATTCAACATTGGAGACCTCGTGTGGCTACACCTTCGCAAGGACCGCTTTCCCCAAGAATGCAAGTCCAAAATTCGACGACACGTGGATGGATCATTCAAGGTGCTTGCACGCTACAACAACAACGTATACAAGATCGACATCCCTCATGACAAGTACTCCATGAGCGACATCTTCAACATCAAAGATCTCTCGCGCTACCATGGTGATGAGGATTTCGATCCGAGGACGGATCTTTCCCAAGGGAGGGGAGATGATGCGGAGCATCCCAAGATCATCCCCATGGACGCACCTACACCTCCAATGACACCACTTCGACAAATGACACGAGCCCGAGCCAAGTCTATCGAAGATAAGGTGAACTCACTCCTCTCCGAACTTCCACTCTCCATGCATGAGACATGGCTACTACCTAAGTCCAAGGTGGTGTGCATGATTAGGCACCAAGAGGACCCGCCCGAAGATGCGCATGAAGATGTACAAGTCCCCAAGTCCACGGATGAGGAGAAACAACGGAAGGAGCCAAGAACATCTCCGAGGCCCCAGACATCCGGCCCCTGGAGCGTCGTCCACTACAGCAGCACACCCGCTAGAAGCTACAGGCCCCGGAAATTCGGCCATGACAGCCCGGAAATCTAGCCTCTCCCGAGCCCCCGGACTTCCGGCCGCCAGCCCGAAAATCCAGCCCCTCCAAACCCGAGAGCAACAAATGCCACCACTCTAGCCCGGACATCCGGCCTCCCCAGCTCGGACATCCGGCGTCGCCTGAAAGCCCGGACATCCGGCCCGACCAGCCCGGACATCCGGCCTCCCCTGTCTGCGCAGAGTGAAGGGCTGAGGCCCATGTATCCCTTCTCCCCCCTAGACTATATATACTCCACCTCGCCCAACTTTCTAGGATTAGCAAAGGTTTAGCACATGTTTGTGTGAGACCTTTGCTCATCCACCTTGTTACTTTCTCCATGGAGATTCAAGCCTCCACCGGAGAAGATCCCCCAAGCGGATTCAAGACCCCTTTTAGGGAAGAACTCAAGACCTCCTCACGGAGAAGACCGTCTACCCATGTATCGTCCTTAGTTGTCCATGGACCGTGTATCTTCTCTTATGTATTTGAGGATCTAGCACTTGTGTGACTTGTTCTTGTTAGTTTGAGTGTTCCTCTTGTGTTTCCAATTGTAATTTCCCTCGTTTCCCTCCTTGTGTTCCTCGTGTTCTTCGCGGGATCCGCTCCTTTCGTGAAAGATTAGTCGATTAGGGTTCTACCCTACATCAACCTTGCAGTTGGTACTAAACATGTGGATGTCAAGGCGTCTATGATGTAGGGTGGGACCCTAGATGGCCGATCTTTCATGAAAGGAGTGGATCCCAACGAGGAACATGAAGAACACGAGGGGAAACATGAGGGAAAACACAAGAGAGTCACTCAAACCAACGAGATTAGGTCACACATATGGTTGATCCTCGAAGCACAAAGAGATACATGATCCAAATCCAACAAAGGACGATACATAGGGTTACCAGTTCTTCTTCGTGAGGAGGCCTTGAATCCACGAGGGATCTTCCTGTGAAGTGGTCTTGTGTCCAAGGTGGATCTTCTCCGAAGAGGTGATGGTCCCTCACAATGGAGTAGATCCGGATGGATGAGCGAAGCTCTATCTCACATATGAGCTAACACAATGCTAACCCGCGAATGGTGGAGGTGGAGGAGTATATATAGTCTAGGGTCACAAAGGGGTAAATGAGGTGCGAAGGGATACATGGGCCTCGGGCCCGTTACACTGTGCGCAGACAGGTGGTGTCGGATGTCCGACGGGGGTCGCTCGTCCGGTCGTTCGCGGGCGTCCGGTCGTCCGGAGGAGGCCGGACTTCCGGTGTTTTGACTCGCTTGAGGTGGCGCTGGATTTCCAGAGACAGTCGGATGTCCGGTCGCTGGAGTGTGTCGGACATCCGGTACTTGTCAGTCGTCCGGCTGTTGTAGTTTCCGTCGGCTGGCCCTTCTTGTTGGATGAGTGTCTAGGCATCAGACATCCAGCGTTGTCCGGTCGTCCGGTGGCTGTAGCTTCTGATAGTACTCATGGAGCCAAAACAGACTTCGTATGTGGAAGTTATGCCTGTTTTACTAAACAGTGCACAAAACAGATTCCAATCCAAATTCAACTACGAGATTGAGTCTAGATAGATCTGAATTTTGTTTTATTTTTATTCTCTCTTTTTTTTCCTCACACTTTTTTCTCTCTCATTTTTTTCTCTGTCTTTTTTTCTCTCTCCCTCTTTCCAAAACAAACTAGATAAGATGTAGTTTGGATCAAGCAAAGATGGGAACGATCTCAACTATAATTATGACAATGAATGGTGGGTTGCACGTGGAGGAAATTGATGGATGGGTGGTGGACAGCGGAAGGGATAACGATGCAACGGCGGCGTGACTAATGTGAACAGAACTCGAAACTCTAAAAGAACTAGACACTAAGACCAGCAACTCGACACGACGATGCAACCGATAATTCAACTATGCAAGCAATGAAAGGAAAATTCAAAGGCTCAGACTGGCTTGGACAAAGGATGAATAGATCTAACTTTTTGTGGCTTTTTCATGGATTCTAGGTATGAAGAACAGATGCAATCTGGACTATGAAAAACTGGAAAATCTCACCGAGCAACCTGAAAACTGATGCCACTTAATAGAGGCAAAGGTGTCCCGTCTTTCGATGAGATGGTGGCTATCGTTTTAGAGGAAGTCGACTTTGATGAGCCGACTACGAACGTGCGAGGACGTCGCGCCTTAGCAATCGCTAAACCAACTCCGAGGGGTTATTGACCACGCCAGAGCACGATCAACCTGATCACGAGGGGCTGTTTCCTGCGAGCAAACAAAGAACAAGCAAGAAACTAAGATTGCAATCTGGATATTGCGAATATAAGATGAAAGCTTTATCGATCAAGGTGGGGTTCTGTGACGTATTGGTCTGGTCGCTTCACACAAACGAAGGACGCGAAGTTGCAGCTATGGCAAACTGTTAATCTGAACAAAACCCAAAGTCTAAATGATGCCCTAAGGGCTGTATATATGGAGAAGAGAGGGGGAATTTCGTGGCCCTTGGAGGAGGGGTCCGAAACCAACCCTAACTCTAGTTTCCCCACACATACGGACTCTAAAAACTGCCTATAATCAAGTATTTTGAAATTACATGGGCCTGGCCCAAAAATAAGGTGACGCAACACCTAGAATAGCCTCTGGACGAAATTTATAAAGTGGCATCTTGTATATTTCATCCAAGGCTTCATGCACTCATTATGGTGGCTTCAAAGTCCTGGAATCATCACTTGTAACTCCATTCTTGTTCCCCTTGCGCATGCCATCATATTTATGCTTGAACTTGCTCCAAGGTTCATCTTTCTTGTCTAATCTAGGCCCTTCGTTTGTAAGCAAAACAAATGTATCCAATTTAGGCAGCATCATATTCTCATGAACATTAGAATCGTTACCAAGAAACGAAAGTACCTAATAATTCAATTGGCGTGCGCGAGCTCTAGTAATTGGTCCAGTATGTATAGTAGCAGGGGCTATGGGTGTAACAATGGTATTGATGTCCTCATCAAGCAGGCGGTGATCGGCAACCGTTGTAGTCAAAACTCTCAAAGCTTGGATAGAGCGATTACCAGGGAAAATCAAACGCACGACGTAGATGTATGTGGAGCTGGGAAGGCTTACAATATGTTACCAAAAAGGGTCAGCAATGATCAATTCAGAGATGCAAAGTTGAATAAACGGTCAATGACGGTACTGTGCTGGTCCTAGGCTAGACCGTGCTAGAGACGCAAGCCTAGAACACTAACAAAATCACGACGCTGCACGTAAACAAGGGAAAAGCACACTCTGGGACTTTTTTTCGCTCTATTTTTTTGGCGCTCCTCTTTTTTTGGCGCTCCTCTTTTTTCCGAAAAATCACTATAATGGCAAGTGTCTCAAAACTCTTCCCTCGTCAAACTGACAGGATGGGCACGGAATTTTTTTTACTTTTTTTTGGAAATCAGGGCAGCGACGATGAAAAAGTGCGACAAAAAATAACTATGATGGCACATGGCTCAAAAGACTCAGAAAAGCCTAAAAATAGGATAGGCAAAAATATTTTGGCATGTCAAAATTTTGTCCTAAAAACTGCCTGGGGGTCGCCAGACTCCTTTTTTTCGAAACCTACTCTGGCAAGGAAACACGAATCGGAAATTAGACGGACCTCGAAAACAATCCTAATTTGAAAGGAACTCGGATTGGTGGTGGATATATGGTGGTAGGATATGGCAGCAGTGGTGGTATATGGATACGGATTGGTGGTGGTATATGCATATGGATTGGTGGTGGTATATGTATATGGATTGGTGATGGTATATGGAGACGGATCGATGGCGGATAAGCGGTGGTTGTAGATGGCAGGGGCGATGATGATGGTGCGGCGGCGGCATGACAACTTATGACCAGAACTCAAAACTCTAAAAGACTAGACTCTAAGACCAGCAACTAGACACGACGATGCAACCGCAAATTCAACAAAGCAAAATACTGAAAAGACTATGCAAAGGCTTAGATTGGTTTGGATATGATGAACTAACCCTAATTTTTATTGGCCTTTTTCATGGACTGTAGGTATGAAGAACAGACTCGATCTAAACTACGAAAAACTGAAAAATCTCACCGAGCAACCTGGAAATCTCATACCACTTGATAGAGGCGAAGGTGTCCCAATGTTTCGATGAGATAGATATCGTTTTCTGTGGGAGTCGACTTTGATGATCCGACTATGAACATGCGAAGACGTCGCGCCTTAGCAATCGCTAAACCAACTTCTGAGGGTTATTAACCACGCCGGAGCATGATCAACCTGACCACGAGGGTCTATTTCCTGCGAGCAAACGAAGAACAAGCAAGAAACTGATATTGCAATATGGATATTGCAAATAAAAGAGGAAAGCTTTATTGATGAAGGTGGGGTTCTGTGACGCCTTTGTCTGGTCGTTGAACACAAACGGAGTACGTGAAGTTGCAGCTCTGGAGAACTTTAATCTAAACAAAATCCAAAGTCTAAACAACGACCTAAGGGCTGTATATATGGAGGAAGAGGGGGGAATTTTGTGGCCCTTGGAGGAGGGGTCCGAAATCAACCCTAACTCTTGTTTCCCCACACATACAGACTCTAAAAACAGCTTATACTTAAGTATTTCGAAAATAAATGGGCTTGGCCCAATAATAAGGTGACGCAGCACCTAGAATAGCATCTGGACGAAATTTATGAAGTGGCATCTTGTATATTTCGTCCAAGGCTTCATGCACTCCTTATGGTGGCTTCAAAGTCCTGAAATCATCACTTGTAACTCCGTTCTGGATCCCCTTGCGCGTGCCATCGTCTCCATGCTTGGTCTTGCTCCAGTGTTCATCCCTCTTATCCATGCCCGGCCCTTCATTTGTAAGCAAAACAAATGTATCCAATTTAGGCAGCATCATATTCTCATGAACATCAAAATCATTACCAAGAAACGAAAGTACCTGATAATTTAATTGCCGTGCGCGAGCTCTAGTAATTGGTCCAGTATGTATACCAGCAGGGGCTGTGGGTGTAACAATGGTATTGATGTCCTCATCACCACGGATCACTACTTGGGCACAAATGAAGGATGTCATGAGAACATGCTTTGTGCCTACCTACTACAACCGCGACCTCTTCGAGAAATTCCAACTACTCAAGCAAGGAACCAAGAGCATTGAAGAGTACTACAAGGAGATGGAAATTGCAATGATACGAGCCAATGTCACGGAAGATGATGAGCAAACTATGGCACATTTCTTGAATGGACTCAACCATCCCATCAAGAAGATTGCCGACTTCCAACCATACTCGAACCTCATCGAGCTAGTGCATGAAGCTACCAAAGCGGAACGCCAAGTGCAAGATTGTTTCAAGTATGCCAAGTTCTCATCCAAGTCATTCGGTTTCTGCAACACCCAAGCATCAACCACTCCAACAACGTCTACCAAGCCTTCTACAAGCAACGTCGACAAGTCGAGTTCCAAGAAAGCTTCGTTAACTTCAAGTCATCCTACTACGAGCAACTTCAAGACGAGAGCTTCATCATCATCAACCCCAACTTATGAGACCGTCAAGACGAGTTCCTTCAAGTGTTTCACTTGCGGAGGCCGAGGCCACTAGTCCTATGAATGCACCAACAAGCACACCATGATCCTCAACGACGATGGCACTTATGACTCAATGAGTGAAGGCGAAATGGAAGCCCTTGAGCAAGTCGCCATGCACCACCAAGTGAACGACAAAGAAGAACAAGTCTTTTGCGATGAAGATTCAGTTCCCGCCCTTGTTATCTCCAAGGTCTTGACTCTCCAACATCACCAAGAAGAAGATCAAAGATGCCACATATTCCACACCAAGGCCGACATCAATGGACGATCCATCAAGGTCATCATCGATGGAGGAAGTTGTCATAATATAGCAAGTGAAAAACTTTGCTCCAAGCTCCAATTGCCCAAGACGAAACAGCCACATCCATACAAAGTGCAATGGCTTAGCGACTCCGGTACCATCCAAGTCGAGCACCGAGTACAAATCTCCTTCCAAATTGGCGCCTACGAAGAAACCTTGGAGTGAGACGTCGTTCCAATGACCGTTTGCCATATTCTCCTTGGACGCCCATGGCAATTTGATACAGGAGTCATCCACAATGGCCGAACAAACCACTACATCTTCAAGATGAAGGGCAAGGAGTATGTACTTCGTCCCATGTCTCCAAGCAAAGTTGTCGCCGATAAGCAAGCCACCCATCGTGAAGATAGTAGTGAGAGAGAGAGAAAGCCACCAAAAAGAGAGTGAGCGCCACAAGCCCAAATCGAACACCTCCACGATGAGCGCAAAGAATAACCTAGTCCTATTTGCCACAAAAAGTGAGATAAGACAAGTGTGTGAGAACCCATCTAGTGTCCTACACTACGTCCTCGTGTGCAAGGACAAGGCACCACAAACTAACACTTCTCACACTCTTCATCTAGTGTTGTCTTCTCTATTGCAGGAATTTCATGACGTTTTCCCCGACGAGCTACCTCCGGGACTACCTCCACTACGAGGCATTGAGCACTGCATCGACCTCATCCCCGGAGCACCGCTTCTGAACAAAGCTCCCTACCACGTCAACCCTGAAGAGACCAAAGAAATACAAAGGCAAGTAAAGCATCTTATAGACCATGGACATGTACGTGAAAGTTTGAGCCCTTGTGCCGTCCCGGTCATTCTTGTGCCCAAACGAGACGGTAGCTTTCGCATTTGCTCCGATTGTATACCTATGAATGCTATCACCGTTCGCTATCGGTATCCCATTCCCCGCCTTGACGACATGCTTGATGAACTTAGTGGTGCCACTATCTTTTCAAAAATTGATCTTAAGAGTGGTTACTATCAAATCCGCATACAAGAGGGTGATGAATGGAAAACCGCTTTCAAAACCAAGTTTGGCTTATATGAATGGTTAGTCATGCCTATGGGTCTCTCAGAAGCACCGGGTACTTTTATGCATCTTATGAATCACGTTTTTCGCGCTTACATTGGTATATTTGTTGTGGTCTACTTTGATGATATCCTTGTTTTTAGCAAGTCTCTTAGAGAGCATGTCACCCATGTTAGAACCATTTTGCAAACTCTTCGAAAGGAGCATCTCTATGCTAATATGGAGAAATGCCTTTTTGGCGTTGACAAGCTCGTTTTCTTGGGTTTTGTTGTTTCCTCTAAGGGTGTTCATGTTGATGAGTCCAAGATCAATGCTCTTAAGACTTGGCCACAACCAACCAATTTGCAACAAGTGCATAGCTTTCTTGGCCTTGCGAGCTTCTATCGTAGCTTTGTGAAGGATTTTAGCATCATTGCTTCGCCTTTACATGCTTTGAGCAAGAAGAATGCGCCTTTTGTTTGGGGACCATCCCAAGATACCACTTTCAATAAGCTCAAGAACTTGCTTACTCATGCTCCCGTGCTTGCTTTACCCACCTTTGACAAACCCTTTGAGATTCATTGCGATGCTAGTGGTAATGGCATAGGAGGTGTGTTAACGCAAGAGAATCGGCCCATAGCTTACTTTAGTGAGAAACTCTCTGGCATGCAACTCAATTACCCCGTCTATGACAAAGAGCTCTATGCTTTAGTGCGAGTCTTGCATGAATGGGAACACTATCTTCACCCTCATGAGTTTATCATTCATACCAATCATGAAATGCTCAAGTATCTTAAGGGCCAAACCAAGTTGAAAAAGCATCATGCTAAATGGAGTGAATTTATTGAGTATTTTCCTTATGTCATCAAGTACATTAAGGGTAAGGAAAACATTGTGGTGGATACCCTTTCCCGCATATGCATACTTGTTACTCAACTTGAATTAGATGTCATTGGTTTTGAGCATATAAAACTTGTATGAGCATGACCCTACTTTTGCTACTCCTAATGCCAAGTGTTCGATCCATACTTCTTGGGAACGCTATTACATCAAAGATGGGTATCTTATGAGAGATAACAAACTTTGCATCCCCGAGTCTTCCCTTCATTTGTTGCTTTTGCAGGAATCTCATGGAGGAGGCTTAATGGGACACTTTGGACGAGACAAGACGTTCGCCATGCTCTCGAAGAACTACTTTTGGCCCAAGATGTTTTGCGACGTCAATCGCTTCACCAACCGTTGCTCTACATGTCGCAAAGCTAAGTCCAAAGCTCGATCTCATGGCCTTTGTACTTGGTTTGCCTAGGACTTGAAATGGGAAGACATTAGCATGGACTTTGTACTTGGTTTGCCTAGGACTCGAAATGGGAAGGATTCTGTATTTGTCGTTGTGGACCGTTTCTCAAAAATGGCACATTTCATTCCTTGCAACAAGATAGATGATGCTTCACATGTTGCTAATCTCTTTTGTAGGGAAATATTGCGCCGACATGGACCGCCAAAGACTATCGTCTCGGGCCGCGACGTCAAGTTCCTTAGCTACTTTTGGAAGATCCTATGCGCCAAGCTCGGAATCAAGCTAATCTTCTCTATGGCATATCATCCACAAACCGACGGCCAAACAGAAGTTACCAAGCGCACACTCTCCGCTCTCCTTCGAGTACTAATCAAGAAGAACATCAAGGAGTGGGAGGAGTGCCTACCTATCGCCGAGTTCGCCTACAATCGAGCAAGACACTCAACAACCGGCAAGTCCCCCTTCGAGGTCGTCTACGGGTTCAACCCTTTGTCACCATTGGACATTCTCCCTTTACCACTCCAAGAGCGCATCAATTTGGATGCAAGTGCACATGTGAATCATCTCAAGAAGGTGCATGAAGATACAAGACATACTATCGAGCGCCAAGTACAACGACTTGCGACCAAGCGCAACATCAACAAGCAACCCATGATCTTCAACATTGGTGATCTCGTGTGGCTACACCTTCGCAAGGACCGCTTTCCACAAGAACGCAAGTCCAAGCTTCGACCAAATGCGGATGGACCATTCAAGGTGCTTGCACGCAACAACGACAATGCTTACCAGATCGACATCCCACGTGACAAGTACTCCGTGAGCGACATCTTCAGCATCGAAGATCTCTTGCCCTACCATGGTGATGAGGATTTTGATCTGAGGACGGATATCCCTAGATCATACCATGGTGATGTGGAGCATCTCATGATCATCCCCATGGACACACGTACACCTCCAACGACACTACTTGGACCAATGACAAGAGCACGAGCCAAGGCTATCAAAGATAAGGTGAACTCACTCCTCTCTGAACTTCCACTTTCTATGCATGAGACATGGCTACTACCTAAGTCCGAGTTGTTGTGCATGATTAGGTACAAAGGGGACCCTCCCGAGGATGCACATGAAGATGTACAAGTCCCCAAGTTCACGGATGAAGAGAACCATCGGAAGCAGTCAAGTACACGTCCCAGGCATCGGACATCCGGCCGCGACCCCGGACGACCGGCCCCTGGAGCTCCTCCCACCACAGCCACGCAGCCACCAGAAGCTAAAGGCCCCGAACATCCATCCTCGCCAGCCCGGACATCCGGCCTTTTCCGAGCCCCTGGATATCTGGCCACCAACCCGGAAATCCGGACCCTCCCGAACCCAAGAGCAACAAAGCCCACCGCTCCAGCCCGGACATCCAGCCTCCCCAGCCCGGACCTCCGGCGTCGCGTGAAAGCCCGGACATCCGGCCTGACGCCCGGACGTCCGGCCTCCCTTGTCCACACACAGTGAAGGGCCGAGGCCCGTGTACCCTTCAGCCCCCTAGACTATATATACTCCACCTATTTTCTAGGGTTAGCAAAGGTTTAGCTCATGTTTGTGTGAGAGCTTTGCTCATTGATGACCCACAAGTATAGGAGATCTATCGTAGTCCTTTCGATAAGTAAGAGTGTCGAACCCAACGAGGAGCAGAAGGAGATGATAAGCGGTTTTCAGTAAGGTATTCTCTTCAAGTACTGAAATAAGTAGTAACAGATAGTTTTGTGATAAGATAATTTGTAACGAGCAACAAGTAACAAAAGTAAATGAAGTGCAGCAAGGTGGCCCAATCCTTTTTGTAGCAAAGGACAATCCTGGACAAACTCTTATATAAGGAAAAGCGCTCCAGAGGACACATGGGAATATTGTCAAGCTAGTTTTCATCACGTTCATATGATTCGCGTTCGGTACTTTGATAATTTGACATGTGGGTGGACCTGTGCTTGGGTGCTCTTCTTACTTGAACAAGCATCCCACTTATGATTAACCTCTATTGCAAGCATCTGCAACTACAACAAAAGTATTAAGGTAAACCTAACCATAGCATGAAACACATGGATCCAAATCAGCCCCTTACGAAGCAATGCATAAACTAGGGTTTAAGCTTCTGTCACTCTAGCAACCCATCATCTACTTATTACTTCCCAATGCCTTCCTCTAGGCCCAAATAGTGGTGAAGTGTTATGTAGTCAACGTTCACATAACACCACTAGAGGCTAGACAACATACATCTCATCAAAATATCGAACGAATACCAAATTCACATGACTACTAATAGCAAGACTTCTCCCTTGTCCTCAGGAACAAACATAACTACTCACAAAGCATATTCATATTCATAATCAGAGGGGTAATAATATGCATAAAGGATATGAACATATGACCTCCCTCCAATTAAACCAACTAGCATCAACTACAAGGTGTAATTAACACTACTAGCAACCCACTAGCACCAATCCCGGACTTGGAGACAAGAATTGGATACAAGAGATGAACTAGGGTTTTGAGATGAGATGGTGCTGATGAAGATGTTGATGGAGATTGCCCTCTCCCGATGAGAGGAGTGTTGGTGATGACGATGGCGATGATTTACCCCTCCGGGAGGGAAGTTTCCCCAGCAGAACAGCTCTGCCGGAGCTCTAGATTGGATCCGCCAAGGTTTCGCCTCGTGGCGGCAGAGTTTCATCCCGAAAGGTTGCTTCTTATTTTTTTCTCGACGAAATACTTCATATAGGAGAAGATGGTTATTGAAGAGCCACCAGGGGGCCCATGAGGTAGGGGGGCGCACCCTAGGGGGGCGCCCCCCACCCTCGTGGAAAGGGTGTGGGCCCCCTGGTCTTCATCTTTGGTGAGAATTTTTCATTTTTATTATAAGGTATTCCGTGGAGTTTCAGGACTTTTGGAGTTGTGCAGAATAGGTCTCTAATATTTGCTCCTTTTCCAGCCCAGAACTCCAGTTGCCGGCATTCTCCCTCCTTATGTAAACCTTGTAAGATAAGAGAGAATAGCCATAAGTATTGTGACATAATGTGAAATAACAGCCCATAATGCAATAAATATCGATATAAAAGCATGATGCAAAATGGACGTATCAACTCCCCCAAGCTTAGACCTCGCTTGTCCTTAAGCGAAAGCCGATAACAATAAATATGTCCCCATGTTTAGAGGTAGTGGCGTCGATAAAAATAAAATACGGACATGAGGGCATCATGATTATTCTCATAATAGCAACATACATAAATATTGTCATATGATTACTTATGTTCAAGTGATGACCTATTCACAATGCAAAAGTATGAATCAGAAACCTTATTGAGAACCAACAAACTATAACCTCAGTCAGTGAAGCAATTGCAATTTATCATAACATCAGAAAGAGTCTATGTCAGAGCAAAAAAACAAGTCCACATACTCAACTATCACCTAGTCCTTCATAATTGCTAACACTCGCGCAATACTTGTGGTTACGGGGTTTTAATCGGACACAGAGAAAGATAGGGGCTTATAGTTTTGCCCCACAACCTTTTACCTCAAGGGTAATGTCAACAATAATAACTCATGCTCCCCTACATCCAATTAGATATATCTATCAAGATCTTTCCAACACACTGTGCTTGCCAAAGGATAAAATGTAAAAAGGAAAGGTGAAGATCACCATGACACTTGCATAGGGTAGAAGATAATAATAAAACATAGGCCCTTCGCAGAGGGAAGCAGAGGTTGCCATGCACTTTTATGGTTGGATGCACAAAATCTTAATGCGAAAGAACGTCACTTTATATTGCCCCTTGTGATATGAACCTTTATTATGCAGTCCGTCGCTTTTATTACTTCCACATCACAAGATCGTATAAAGCTTATTTCTCCCACACCAATCAATCATACATATTTAGAGAGCAATTTTTATTGCTTTGCACCGATGACAACTTACTTGAAGGATCTTATTCAATCCATAGGTAGATATGGTGGACTCTTATGGCAAGACTGGTTTAAGGGTATTTGGAAGCACAAGTAGTATCTCTACTTGGTGCAATGAATTTGGCTAGCATAAGGGGGAAGGCAAGCTCAACATGTTGGATGATCCATGACAACATACTTTATCTCAGATATAAGAAAACATAACCCATTACGTTGTCTTCCTTGTCCAACATCAACTCTTTAGCATGTCATATTTTGATGAGTGCTCCCAATCATAAAAGATGTCAATAATAGTATATTTATATGTCAAACCTCTCTTTCCTTATTACTTCCTATTAATTTCAACGATGACCAAAGCTATGTCTGCCAACTCCCAACAACTTTTAATCATCACACTCTTTCTATGTGAAGTCATTACTATCAATAAGATTAATATGAACTTTTGTTTCTTCTTATTCTTTTTCTCTTTTATTTTATTCACCCAAGATCATAGCAAGAAAATCAAGCCCTTGACGCAACACTAATCTTTATTACATAGAAGGATAATAAAGCAAAACTCACAACTAGATCATGCCATAAACTTTATTATACTAGATCAAAATACTACTAATAGGATCAAACTAAGGAAAATGGTAAAGATAGTAATTGTGATTGTGATACGATACCGGGGCACCTCCCCCAAGCTTGGCGGTTGCCAAGGGGAGTGCCCATACCCATGTGATTATGTCTCCTTCTTTGTTGTTGGTGAAATATTCTTGGCGATGATTCCTCTCAGGATACGATTCTCCTCCTCGAGCTTGTTGACTTGCTGCTTGAGGTCCATTGTTTCCTTACGAAGCTTTCCTGTGACTGCTAAAGCTCCTTGCACCCAAGGGTGTTTCATAGCTACGGGAGAACAAGTGACACTCCTCTTCCTATTTTCATAAGAAAGAAATCTAACATTGTGTGACGCCCCCGATTTGACTGTACACTAATCATACACGCAAATGTGTATGATCAAGATCAAGGACTCACGGGAAGATATCACAACACAACTCTAAACACAAGTTAAAATAATACAAGCTATATATTACAAGCCAGAGGCCTCGAAGGCTCGAATACAAGAGCTCGATCAAAGATGAGTCAGCGGAAGCAACAATATCTGAGTACAGACATAAGTTAAACAAGTTTTCCTTAAGAAGGCTAACACAAACTGGGATACAGATCGAAAGAGGCACAAGCCTCCTGCCTGGGATCCTCCTAAACTACTCCTGGTCGCCGTCAGCGGGCTGCACATAGTAGTAGGCACCTCCCGAGTAGTAGTAGTCGTCATCAACGGTGGCGTCTGGCTCCTGGACTCCAGCATCTGGTTGCGACAACCAGAAAGAAAGGAAAGGGGGAGAAAAAGGGGGAGAAAGCAACCGTGAGTACTCATCTAAAGTACTCGCAAGCAAGGAGCTACACTACATATGCATGGGTATCAAATGGAATAAGGGTATCATATGTGGACTGAACTACAGAATGCCAGAATAAGAGGGGGATAGCTAGTCCCATCGAAGACTACGCTTCTGGCAGCCTCCGTCTTGCAGCATGTAGAAGAGAGTAGACTGAAGTCCTCTAAGTAACATCGCCTAGCATAATCCTAACCGATGATCCTCCCCTCGTCGCCCTGTGAGAGAGCGACCACCGGTTGTATCTGGTACTTTGGAGGGTGTATTTTATTAAGTATCCGGTTCTAGTTGTCATAAGGTCAAGGTACAACTCCAAGTCGTCCTGTTACCGAAGATCACGGCTATTCGAATAGATTAATTTCCCTGCAGGGGTGCACCACATATCCCAACACGCTCGATCCCATTTGGCTGGACACACTTTCCTGGGTCATGCCCGGCCTCAGAAGATCAACACGTCGCAGCCCTACCTAGGCACAACAGAGAGGTCAACACGCCGGTCTAAATCCTATGGCGCAGGGGTCTGGGCCCATCGCCCATTGCACACCTGCACGTTGCGTACGCGGCCGGAAGTAGAACTAGCCCCCTTAATACAAGAGCAGGCTTACGGTCCAATCCGGCGCGCGCCACTCAGTCGCTGATATCACGAAGGCTTTGGCTGATACCACGACGTCGAGTGCCCATAACTGTCCCCGCGTAGATGGTTAGTGCGTATAGGCCAGTAGCCAGACTCAGATCAAATACCAAGATCTCGTTAAACATGTTAAGTATCCGCGAACACCGACCAGGGCCAGGCCCACCTCTCTCCTAGGTGGTCTCAACCTGCCCTGTCGCTCCGCCGCAAAGTAACAGTCGGGGGCCGTCGGGAACCCAGGCCCACCTCTACCGGGATGGAGCCACCTGCCCCTTCAGCCCCCAACTCCGAATAGTACCACAGGTAATGTAACTGTGTAAAGTATATAGTATTTGCCCATGATCACCTCCCGAAGTGATCACGGCCTAGTAGTATAGCATGGCAGACGGACAAGAGTGTAGGGCCATTGATGGAACACTAGCATCCTATACTAAGCAGTAGGATAGCAGGTAATGGTAACAATAGTAGTAGCAAGGACAGGCTATGCATGAGGATAGGAATAGCGGAAAGCAGTAACATGCTACACCACTCTAATGCAAGCAGTATAGAGAAGAGTAGGCGATATCTGGTGATCAAAGGGGGGGCTTCCTGGTTGCTCTGGCAAGTAGGGGCCGTCAACACCGTAGTCGATCAGGGGTACCGGCAGCGGTCTCGGGGTCTACCGGAAAGAAGTAATGGAGGGGGAACACAATAAATAACAGAGCAAACAAAGCAACACAAAGCATAACATGGCAATGCATGGTGCTAGGGGTGACCTAACACCGTATGAGGTGATACCAGTGAAGGGGGGAAACATCCGGGAAAATATCCCCGGTGTTTCGTGTTTTCGGACAAATGAATCGGAGGGGGAAAGTTTCATGTTTGCTATGCTAGGGGCGTGTGACAGACGAACGGGCTGCGTATCCAGATTTGTCTCATCGTTCTGAGCAACTTTCATGTACAAAGTTTTCCCATCCGAGTTACGAATTATTTATATTAATTTTGAAAGTTTTAGTTCATTTTCCTATTTATTTTTAATTAAAAAAAGGTCAAATTGCTACAGGTACACAGAGAGTGTACCCAGCTATTTGTGTGTGAGGCTGATAGTGGGTCCCAGTTGACTGCCAGTCAGCAGTCAACTGTGGACGTTGACTAGTAAAACCGACCAGGGGGCCCACCCATCATAGAGGGAGCCTGTTTTAACAGAGTTTAACCTTTTACAAATTATCTTAAATCTTAAACAGGTGGTGGGGCCTAACTGTCAATGACATATAGATTAAAAGAGGTTTATTTAGCCAACTAATTAATTAGTGAGGGTGGCCCCACGTGTTAGTGGCTCACCAGGAGGGTTAATAGCGCAATTAGCACTAACGGTCTATTAGGCCGGCGATTAAACACCGTTGGCCTCGAGCCACGATGGCGGGCGGAAGTGGCAGAGGGGCGGGGGGTGCTGGAAGCCTCGGCTTGAGCTAACGACAGCGGCGGGGCAGTGGCAGCCGGGGCGGGCAGGGGGCGGAGATAGCAAGCAGCAGCTACACGGGGTCGGCCGGGCGAGGGCAAGGCGCTGTCGGGTGCCGATGGAAGCCAGCAGCGCAGCAGCAGCATGCAGCAACGGTGAGGTTGGAGCACCACGGTAGCTAGCGCGAGCGGGGAGGCGTGGGCGCCGCCGGGCGAGAGGCACGGACGCGGTCAACAGGCAACGAGCAACGCCAGGTGCGGCCGTGCGTGGCCAGTGGTACACGGGCCGCGGCGGGAGGAGGTCCACGCGGGCGCGACGAGTGCGCACAGACGGGGGAACACGGTCAGGGGCGCACCGAGCAGAGCTCCGGCGCGACGGCTATGACGTCCTACGGCGGTGGACTCGGTCGGGGCAGAGGGGGATCGATGGAGGGCTCACAGGGGGGGTCGGCGGAGAGCGCAGGGAGGCGGCGGGGTCGGTGGCCGGTTGGCGGCGTCGCGAGGTGGCCGACAGGGGATGGCGATCCGGTGCGGTGGAGGAAGGTGAGGACGGATGGTGGCGTCCGGCGACGATGGTGCAGCAGCGGCGCTGGCGCGCCGGGCGGCGATGTGGGAGCGACGGGCGCGGGCTCACCCCCGATCCAAAACGGTGAGGGAGAGAGAGGTTGGGGGTGTGTTCCTGTAGTGTCGGTGGTGTTTTTGTTTTTTTTGGGCTGGGGTGTGGGGTGGGTTAAGTAGCGTGTAGGTGGGCTTCGGCCCAGGTGGGCCAGGGGCTTTGCCAGCTAATTTTATTTTCTTTTGTATTTTCCTTTTCTTTGAAAACCTTTCTGTTTTCTATTTAGTTCCTAATTATTTTAGTTTCTTTAAAATACCAAGTTAGCACCTAACTTAGTATTATCAAAATAGGCCACTGCCAAACCTAGTTTGGACCCAAAATAAATTAGTATAATATATTTTTATTTTTCAAAAGCTATTAAATTAGTTGTTTTTGCTACTGTTTATTCACTTTAGTGCATTTAAATATTTTATAAAAATGTGGTTTCTTCACCCTAATAACCTATGCATTAACTGGTACAACCCGAACATTTTGGTTTTAATATTTGAAAACTTTTGAGGTTTGCCTTTATTTTGAATTTGAATTTGAATTGGTTTCGAACTAATGCGAGATTAGCAATAGTAATCGAGGTGACGTGGCATCATTAGCAGAGGTTACTGTAGCTTGATTATCCGGGCGTCACAATTCTCCTCCACTACAAGAAATCTTGTCCCGAGATTTAAGAGGTATTGAAAGGGGGAAAGGATTGGTTACGAATCTAGCGGGCCTTCTCAGTCATGATTGCTCTCCTCGAAGAGGTCGATCCATAACGCTGATGTCTTCATACTTCAGCTTGAGGTCATCATGATGAAGTCGGTATCCTTTCTTTGGGAACTCCATCGTACTTACGAATAGGAAAGGGGCAGCTTCAAAAGGACAGAGCTCTACAAGGCTGCTTATCCGGTAGATAGTATTAGGGAAGGTGGCAGAAAGTAACTCTCGAGTTGAAACTTAAGAAATTAACGAGAGCAAAATAATGAGGTTTCATGGGAAGTTTCGAGCGAGCAGGCAACAGTTCGATGCCCGAAATAGGGCGGGAAAGCGGCTCAAAGCAATCGTTAATAAGTATTGCATCCGGTAACATATTTAATGATCTCTCGGAAGGTGGTTCGTGAATTACATACGAGGCCACACGCGAGGAACAACCTTGGGAAGAGGGGGTGCAGGAGAGTCAGGTTTCGATCCTGTGGAACTGTGGGTTATGGGCCCACCATGTGGTTGAAAGTAGTAAGGGGCCGACATCTTGCACGGTCACGATAGTAAGGCGTGTCAGAGGGTAGCCTATCAGTTACGTCAGCAACAACATCGATACCAAGGGCGAGGGACGAAGAGAACAATTTTCCTACTCGTTGAACGAGGCGGACCAATAGGCAAAGTTCTCGTCCATTGGTGGTTACCGGAATGTTATCAACATAGTAACAGGGTCTTGCTGACAGAATTGTACACCGAGATGTTTGTACAAGCAGGGAATTATAACTGCTTATATCATATAGATCATAGAAAGGGTTTAAACAAACCAATGGAAAGGAAAAATGTCTATCAGGTTTATTCAGAACAAAGGAAAGAACAATGTGTTTTAACACATATTTCAGGGGTATATCCTTCCCAAGGGCAAGCAGAGCAAGATATCCATGACAGGATATAATGTAGAAAACCCTTTAGGAAAGGGGAGAGAAACTTCATGACATTGCCCATACAACGGGGTTTGGATAATTGAGCAGGAAATATTTAGCATTGGGCTTCAAATGTTCTTATCGATGATCAGAGTACCACAGACAGGCTTCGAGATAGCATTGACATGGTCATCAAGTAAGGGGTAGGAATTTGGATGCACAAAGGATTCATCAGGAACAACTTATAGCATAAGTCTTATGATTTCCTCAGGGAAGAATCGCTAAGCTTGCTAAAAAGGGAACTATAACAATAGGTCCTCCGGCCAGGGGTGATAGGCATGACCTCACCTTACCGATATATAAGGACCAATGTTATAACTCTTGGAAATAAGTCCCAACCATCATATCTGACCGAGATTCAGATATGATTGGTGCCAGGATAACTCAAACTCGGGATGCCTGAGAAGAAGGTGCAACACAAATTGCCGAGATGACATTGTAAGATTCTCGGGAATTGAACTATGGAAGCGAGTTCCAAAACAAGAGTTCGTCATTAAATCAAGGAGAGAATGAGGAGGTGGCTGATGAACTCAGCGACATTTCAATGAGATTTCCAAAAGATGGATTTCCACAATTATGTGAACAAGGAGATAACATTAGTCAGATCAAATGACTTAATGATGTATGCTGGAGGAAACCATACATAATTAAACATTGGTTGAAAGGTGCACCCGAAATATGGGTTGGGTTACACGACCAACGTCGGAATGGCGATTGGGCAACCAACACACCAAATTGGAATCATTATCCAATAACTCTGAAGCAATAGGGTTGCTGGAGATATTAAATTTGCACAACGGAGTTCACTCAACACGGGGACCAAGTAAAGAATGGTGATGGCGAGAAGCATCACTGTATCACGAATTCTTAAGAGGTGGTAAAATTCTCACAACATTCTTGACATATAAGATAGTAATACTCCAGGGTAAAGAAGAATAATTGCCGGATAGCAAGGATCTCAAGGTATAACACACAACACGAACAAGTTTGTGTTGGAGGGAAGTCAATAAAGTGGGCGATGATAATACAGATCATCGAGGGCAAGGATGGTATTCCTCATCATGAACTCAATTGACATCCTAGAAGAGCTTAGAATGCCGATGATGATCACGACACAATTGTTGAGAGATTTCATGAAGATGTAATCGGTCGATGATGACATCAAGCCAAAGGAATGATGAAGCGAAAGGTTACTGAAACCAAGGGTATGACACAAACGAAACCAAGCTCGTTGTTTAAGGCGAAATGGTATGATGAGGAAGGTCGACATAAGCTTAGCTCATCGTCGAAAGTTGTGCTCCGGGAATAAGCACTAGGTAGCACATTTAAAATCATCACAATAATGATATAGCCAAATAGGGTAGGAAGGACGTGATCGGGTACAAACTTGTAAGTAATGAAGGTTACCAAAATTTGTTTAATCGTGGTGCGGACTTGAGTCAATTATAGGTGTCTTTTAGTGTTTAATAACTCAGAGTCCGTGAAAAATTGGAATCAGTGAGAATCTAGCACTTGATGAAGAACTCATAATAAGTATGCAGTTCCATGATAATCTCGAGATACCAGGGGGGTAATACTCGACGACAGATCAAAGTAGAGGTTGGACTAGGGTATTGCTCTGTAGAAGACAAGTGCTTAAACTTGCATGAGAAATGGTGTTTAAAGGAGAACATGGTTCGAACCATGATTGCAAAAGGCTGGATCCTAGATATAAGAACTTATACCAAGGGAATAATTAATTTAAGAGAAGCTTTAATGATAAGATCTACATCGTGTCCATGGGCATGAACACAAAGTTCAAAGTTGACTCCCACTTCTTCAATGCATAACCTTTCAGTCACTGCTCTAGATAAAAATAATTTTAGTGTCAAAACCTACCTGGTGAATTACCAGAGGAGTATGACCCGTGAAAACTTTCGGGTTCACACAGATTAAGGAAGGCATAGGTTCAACCCATCGGGGCTTCTTAGAACATATACCATGAACTTCAGGAGTAATTAACACAAGCTCAAAAGTAGAGCATGGTTGAAAAAAGTAGAGGATACAATTTACCAAAGGCATTATGTATCAGGTAAAGAACTCACAAGAATTTTGCTTGTGAAGGACACTATCGGATAATAACCCGGCAACGGGTATGGCAGTCCACAACGGGGCTGATGTGAGTATCGGTACTCAATCAGAGGAAGAAGGAATGCAATGAGATCGGATTATCGAAACAACTGACCAATTCAAAGCTCAAATGCAAAGGAATTATGAGCTCCAAATCAAGGGATCAGAAGCAAACACTCTAGTTAAGGATGGATAAGTTTATAGACTTAGGGGTACAATCGACGACAATTTGATTGGTCGAGAACCAGCTCCTAGTCAAAATGACATCTGAGTCAGAAGGATAAATCCCGAGGATTGCGAGCATCCGCAGCATATTGTATCAACGGACTCAAAATGATAATGACAAAGGCTGACAATAAGATTACTAGACTTATGGTAATAACCATAATGCAAGCAAGCAGGAAATTCAAGAACAATAGGCTGTTGAGGATTTTCACAAGAACGAATGGTATTACGGAGACTTTTTTGAAGAACAAGAATCAACTGAGGATGAGCGGATACTCGATAAGTGCGAGAAATTATTCGTAGGTGTATTCAGGTGGCAAAGAACTGCAAGGAAGTAAGCTCAAAGGATTATCAAAACAACGACGTGTATTTCGGGGTATCTTGTAATAAGAAGACCAACTGGGAATAAAAGTAAGAACGACAGGTGTAAGTATTTATCCACAGGGATTTTTCGATGGTAGGGAATTTCAAAATCAACAGGCACAAGGTCTCAAGAAAATATTGGAGAGTATTGTCAGAATCTTCTGTTGAAGCAGTCGATCATCCGTAATGAAAGGGTTCTCCGGCAGGAAGTGGTAACAAGAACCTAGAGTTAGATTTTAGCAAAATCAATTAACCCGAATAGAAGAGAGATCAGAGTCCCAGAGTATAGATCGAGGAATAAAAGATCCTACTACCACCCAATGGTGTCGTGTGCCCGTAAGACACACAGCCATGTTAGTAAAAAGTTTTGTAATGTCTAGACTCAACTTCGGCCAAGGAGTGTGGAAGGGGGATTCCTACAAGCAGTCGGCTCTGATACCAACTTGTGACGCCCCTGATTTGACCGTACACTAATCATACACGCAAATGTGTACGATCAAGATCAAGGACTCACGGGAAGATATCACAACACAACTCTAGACACAAGTTAAAATAATACAAGCTTTATATTACAAGCGAGGGGCCTCGAAGGCTCGAATACAAGAGCTCGATAAAAGATGAGTCAGCGGAAGCAACAATATCTGAGTACAGACATAAGTTAAACAAGTTTGCCTTAAGAAGGCTAACACAAACTGGGATACAGATCGAAAGAGGCACAGGCCTCCTGCCTGGGATCCTCCTAAACTACTCCTGGTCGCCGTCAGCGGGATGCACGTAGTAGTAGGCACCTCCCGAGTAGTAGTAGTCGTCATCAATGGTGGCGTCTGGCTCCTGGACTCCAGCATCTGGTTGCGACAACCAAAAAGAAAGGAAAGGGGGAGAAAAAGGGGGAGAAAGCAACCGTGAGTACTCATCTAAAGTACTCGCAAGCAAGGAGCTACACTACATATGCATGGGTATCAAATGGAATAAGGGTATCATATGTGGACTGAACTACAGAATGCCGGAATAAGAGGGGGATAGCTAGTCCCGTCGAAGACTACGCTTTTGGCAGCCTCCGTCTTGCAGCATGTAGAAGAGAGTAGACTGAAGTCCTCCAAGTAACATCGCATAGCATAATCCTAACCGATGATCCTCCCTTCGTCACCCCGTGAGAGAGCGACCACCAGTTGTATCTGGCACTTTGAAGGGTGTATTTTATTAAGTATCCGGTTCTAGTTGTCATAAGGTCAAGGTACAACTCCAAGTCGTCCTGTTACCGAAGATCACGGCTATTCGAATAGATTAATTTCCCTGCAGGGGTGCACCACATATCCCAACACGCTCGATCCCATTTGGCCGGACACACTTTCTGGGTCATGCCCGGCCTCGTAAGATCAACACGTCGCAGCCCTACCTAGGCACAACAGAGAGGTCAGCACGCCGGTCTAAATCCGATGGCGTAGGGGTCTGGGCCCATCGCCCATTGCACACCTGCACGTTGCGTGCGCGGCCGGAAGCAGAACTAGCCCCCTTAATACAAGAGCAGGCTTACGGTCCAATCCGGCGCGCGCCACTCAGTCGCTGACGTCACGAAGGCTTTGGCTGATACCACAATGTCGAGTGCCCATAACTGTCCCCGCGTAGATAGTTAGTGCATATAGGCCAGTAGCCAGACTCAGATCAAATACCATGATCTCGTTAAACGTGTTAAGTATCCGCGAACACCGACCAGGGCCAGGCCCACCTCTCTCCTAGGTGGTCTCAAGCTGCCCTGTCGCTCCGCCACAAAGTAACAGTCGGGGGCCGTCGGGAACCCAGGCCCACCTCTACCGGGATGGAGCCACCTGCCCCTTCAGCCCCCAACTCCTAATAGTACCACAGGTACTGTAACTGTGTAAAGTATATAGTATTTGCCCGTGATCACCTCCCGAAGTGATCACGACCCAGTAGTATAGCATGGCAGACGGACAAGAGTGTAGGGCCACTGATGGAACACTAGCATCCTATGCTAAGCAGTAGGATAGCAGGTAATGGTAACAATAGTAGTCGCAAGGACATGCTATGCATCAGGATAGGAATAGCGGAAAGCAGTAACATGCTACACTACTCTAATGCAAGCAGTATAGAGAAGAGTAGGCGATATCTGGTGATCAAAGGGGGGGCTTGCCTGGTTGCTCTGGCAAGTAGGGGCCGTCAACACCGTAGTCGATCAGGGGTACCGGCAGCGGTCTCGGGTCTACCGGAAAGAAGTAATGGAGGGGCAACACAATAAATAATAGAGCAAACAAAGCAACAGAAAGCATAACATGGCAATGCGTGGTGCTAGGGGTGACCTAACACCGTATGAGGTGATACCGGTGAAGGGGGGAAACATCAGGGAAAATATCCCCGGTGTTTCATGTTTTCAAACAAATGAATCTGAGGGGGAAAGTTGCATGTTTGCTATGCTAGGGGCATGTGACGGACGAACGGGTTGCGTATCTAGATTCCTCTCGTCGTTCTGAGCAACTTCCATGTACAAAGTTTTTCCATCTGAGTTACGAATTATTTTATATTAATTTTTAAAGTTTTAATTCATTTTCCTATTTATTTTTAATTAAAAAAAGGTCAAATTGCTACAGGTACACAGAGAGTGTACCCAGCTATTTGTGTGTGAGGCTGACAGTGGGTCCCAGTTGACTGCTAGTCAGCAGTCAACTGTGGACGTTGACTAGTCAAACCGACCAGGGGGCCCACCCGTCATAGAGGGAGCCTGTTTTAACAGAGTTTAACCTTTTACAAATTATCTTAAATCTTAAACAAGTGGTGGGGCCTGACTGTCAATGACAGATAGATTAAAAGAGGTTTATTTAGCCAACTAATTAATTAGCGAGGGTGGCCCCATGTGTTAGTGACTCACCAGGAGGGTTAATAGCGTAATTAGCACTAACGGTCTATTAGGCCGGCGATTAAACGCCATTGGCCTCGAGCCACGACGGCGGGCGGAAGTGGCAGAGGGGCGGGGGGCGCTGGCGTCCTCGGCTTGAGCCAACGGCAGCGGCGGGGCAGTGGCAGCCGGGGCGGGCAGGCGACAGCGATAGCAAGCAGCAGCAACACGGGGTCGGCCGGGCGAGGGCAAGGCGCTGTCGGGTGCCGATGGCGGCCAGCGGCGCAGCAGCAGCATGCAGCAATCATGAGGTCGGAGCACTGCGGCAGCTAGCGTGAGTGGGGAGGCATGGGCGCCACCGGGCAAGAGGCACGGATGCGGTCAACGGGCGACGAGCAACGCCGGGTGCGGCCGTGTGTGGCCAGTGGTGCGCGGGCCGCGGCGGGAGGAGGTCCGCGCGGGCGCGACGAGTGCCCACATACGGGGGAACACGGTCAGGGGCACACCGAGGAGAGCTCCGGCGCGACGGCTACGACGTCCTACGGCGGTGGACTCGGTCGGGGCAGAGGGGGATCGATGGAGGGCTCACAGGGGGTTCAGCGGAGAGCGCAGGGAGGCGGCGGGGTCGGTGGCCGGTGGGCGGCGTCGCGAGGTGGCCGACAGGGGATGGCGATCTGACGCGGTGGAGGAAGGTGAGGGCGGACGGTGGCGTCCGGCGACGATGGTGCAGCAGCGGCGCCGGCGCGCCGGGCGGTGATGTGGGAGCGACGGGCGCGGGCTCACCCCCGATCCAAACGGGTGAGGGAGAGAGAGGTTGGGGGGGTGTTCCTGTAGTGTCGGTGGTGTTTTTGTTTGTTTTTGGGCTGGGGTGTGGGGTGGGTTAAGTAGCGTGTAGGTGGGCTTCGGCCCAGTTGGGCCAGGGGCTTTACCCAGCTAATTTTATTTTCTTTTGTATTTTCCTTTTCTTTGAAAACCTTTGTGTTTTCTATTTAGTTCCTAATTATTTTAGTTTCTTTAAAATACCAAGTTAGCACCTAACTTAGTATCATCAAAATAGGCCACTGCCAAACCTAGTTTGGACCCAAAATAAATTAGTATAATATATTTTTATTTTTCAAAAGCTATTAAATTAGTTGTTTTTACTACTGTTTATTCACTTTAGTGCATTTAAATATTTTATAAAAATGTGGTTTCTTCACCCTAATAACCTATGCATTAACTGGTACAACCCGAACATTTTGGTTTTAATATTTGAAAACTTTTGAGGTTTGCCTTTATTTTGAATTTGAATTTGAATCGGTTTCAAACTAATGCGAGATTAGCAATAGTAATCGAGGTGACGTGGCATCATTAGCAGAGGTTACTGTAGCTTGATTATCCGAGTGTCACACATTGGAAGGGATAACCGAGCTTGGAATAGCTGAGCTCTGTAGTTCCCCCATCGTGAACCCAGCTCGGAAGCGAGAGGTGACTTCTTGATCCTCCATGGCATCTACCCTCATTAAGTCAGCCTCCATCTCCTCCTCCATTGCTGGCCCAAAGTGGTCAGGGTTGCTGTTTCCCCTTGGTTCCGGTGGTGGATTAGATACCCGGCTCTCCCCGACTGACTCTTGAGAACACATCTTACTCTAATCTGCAACAGCAACAGCTCGAAACAAAAACAGAGGATATTTGCGTGATACGGGAGTCAAAACCTTCGGGAGAATATATAATGAATTTTTACTGACCAAAATACGTATCGTGTAAGAAAACGGACTCCGAAAGGCACACGAGGAGCTCACGAGGTAGGGGGGCGCGCCCTCCACCCTCGTGGGGCCCTCGTGTCCTTCCCGGACTGCTACTTAATTTCCTATTTTTCTAAATATTCCAAAACGGAGAAATATTGCCTTAAAAATTGTTTTGGAGTCAGTTTACTTACCGTACCACATACCTATTCCTTTTCGAAGTCTGAAATGTTCTGGAAAGTGTCCCTTATGTATTCCTCTGGGGTTACGGTTTCAATAATATTGGTTTCAACATTTACGGGATTACCTGAGATATAATGTTTAATTCTTTGACCGTTTACCACCTTTGGATTTGTGCCTTCGAAGTTGTTGATTTTTATGGCACCGGAACGATAGACTTCCTCGATAACGTAGGGACCTTCCCATTTAGAGAGAAGTTTTCCTGCAAAAAATCTTAAACAAGGGTTGTAAAGCAATACATAATCACCTACATTAAACTCACGCTTTTGTATCCTTTTGTCATGCCATCTTTTAACCTTTTCTTTAAACAACTTGGCATTTTCATAAGCTCGGGTTCTCCATTCATCAAGTGAGCTAATATCAAATAACCTCTTTTCACCGGCAAGTTTGAAATCATAGTTGAGCTCTTTAATAGCCCAATATGTCTTATGTTCTAGTTCGAGAGGTAAGTGACATGCTTTTCCATATACCATTTTATACGGAGACATACCCATAGGATTTTTATATGCAGTTCTATAGGCCCATAATGCATCATCGGGTTTCTTGGACCAATTCTTTCTAGACCTATTGACAGAATTTTGCAAAATTAATTTGAGTTCTCTATTACTCAATTCTACTTGACCACTAGACTGTGGGTGATACGGAGATGCAATTCTATGATTGACGTCATATTTAGCAAGCATTTTATGGAAAGCACCATGAATAAAATGAGAACCACCATCAGTAATTAAATATCTAGGGACTCCAAACCTCGGAAAAAATAACTTCATTAAGCATTTTAATAGAAGTGTTATGATCAGCACTACTAGTTGGAATAGCTTCTACCCATTTAGTAACGTAATCAACACCAACTAAAATATGTGTATATCCATTAGAGGCAGGAAAAGGTCCCATATACTCAAAGCCCCAAACATCAAACGGTTCAATAACAAGTGAATAATTCATAGGCATTTCTTGACGTCTACTAATATTACCAATTCTTTGACATTCATCACAAGATAGAACAAACTTACGGGCATCCTTGAAGAGTGTAGGCCAATAAAAACCGGATTGCAATACCTTATGTGCAGTTCTATCTCCCGCGTGGTGTCCTCCATAAGTTTCGGAGTGGCACTTGCGTAGGATCTGTTCCTGTTCATGCTCAGGTACACAACATCTAATAACACCATCTACTCCTTCTTTATAAAGATGTGGGTCATCCCAAAAGTAATGTCTCAAATCATTGAAGAACTTTTTCTTTTGTTGGTATGTGAATCTAGGTGGTATAAATTTAGCAACTATGCAATTAGCATAATCAGCATACCAAGGGGTACTACGAGAAGTACTTATGACATTTAATTGTTCATCAGGAAAGCTATCATCAATAGGTAGTGGGTCATCAAGATCATTCTCTAACCTAGATAAGTTGTCTGCAATGGGGTTCTCAGCTCCTTTTCTATCAACAATATGCAAAACAAATTGTTGTAGCAAGAGAACCCATCTAATAAGTCTAGGTTTAGCATCTTTCTTCTCCATAAGGTATTTAATAGCAGTATGATCAATGTGGATAGTTACTTTAGAATCAACAATATAAGGTCTGAACTTAACACAAGAAAATACAACTGCTAAAAGTTCTTTTTCAGTAGTAGCATAATTTATTTGAGCATTGTCTAGAGTCTTACTAGCATAATGGATAACATTTAATTTCTTATCAACTCTTTTCCCTAGAACAGCACCTACAGCATAGTCGCTAGCATCACACATAATTTCAAAGGGTAAATTCCAATCAGGTGGCTGAACAATAGGTGCAGAGACTAATGATTTCTTAAGTATTTCAAATGCTTCTACACAATCATCATCAAAGACAAATGGTATATCTTTTTGTAATAAATTGGTCAAAGGCCGAGAAATTTTTGAGAAGTCCTTAATGAACCTCCTATAAAATCCAGCGTGACCAAGGAAACTTCTTATACCTTTGATGTCCTTGGGACATTGCATCTTTTCAATAGCACCAACCTTGGCTTTATCAACTTCAATACCTCTTTCAGAAACTTTATGCCCCAAGACAATACCTTCATGAACCATAAAGTGGCACTTTTCCCAATTCAAGATAAGATTAGTTTCTTCACATCTCTGCAAAACTCGATCAAGATTGCTCAAGCAATCATCAAAAGAAGATCCATAGATCGAAAATTCGTCCATGAAAACCTCACAATTTTTTTCACAAAAGTCAGAGAATATAGCCATCATGCATCTTTGAAAGGTAGCAGATGCATTACATAAACCAAAAGGCATACGTCTATAAGCAAAAGTACCAAAAGGGCATGTAAAAGTAGTCTTTGATTGATCTTTAACCGACACAGGTATTTGAGAGAAACCAGAATAACCATCTAGAAAGTAGTAATGTGTACGTTTGCATAATCTTTCTAGCATTTGATCGATAAAAGGTAAGGGGTAATGATCTTTTTTAGTAGCCTTATTTAATTTTCGGAAATCAATTTCCATCCTATAACCTGTAATAATTCTTTGAAGAATCAATTCATCTTTATCATTAGGAACAACAGTAATACCTCCCTTCTTAGGGACACAATGAACAGGACTTACCCACTGACTATCAGCAACGGGATAAATTATACCTGCCTCCAGAAGCTTTAGTATTTCTTTTCTTACCACTTCTTTCATTTTAGGATTCAGCCGTCGTTGAGGATCATGAACTGGTTTGGCATCTTCTTCCAAATTTATTTTATGTTGACATAGAGTGGGACTAATGCCCTTAAGATCATCAAGAGTATATCCAATAGCAGCATAGTGCTTCTTCAGAGTTTTCAATAATCTTTCTTCTTCATGCTCTGAAAGGTTAGCACTAATAATAACAGGATATATCTTCTTTTCATCAAGATAAGCATATTTAAGATTATTAGGCAACGGTTTAGCTCAAACACGGGATCACCCTTAGGTGGAGGAGGATCCCCTAGGATTTCAACAGGAAAATTGTGTTTCAGCATAGGTTCCTGCTTAAAGAATACTTCATCTATTTCCCTTCTTTCATTCATAAACATATCATTCTCATGGTCTAGCAAATATTGTTCTAAAGGATCACTAGGAGGTACGGCAATAGAAGCAAGACCAATAATCTCATCCTTACTAGGCAATTCTTCTTCACGGTGTTGTTTACTCAATTTAGAGAAATTAAATTCATGAGTCATATCATCTAAGCCGACAGTAACAACATCCCTTGTGCAATCTAAGGTAGCATTAACAGTATTTAAGAAGGGTCTACCAAATATAATGGGACAAAACCTATCTTGTGGGGAACCAAGAACAAGAAAATCAGCAGGATATTTAGTTTTCCCACACAAGAATTTAACATCTCTAACAATTCCCATTGGTGAAATAGTATCTCTATTAGCAAGTTTAATAATAACATCAATTTCTTCTAACTCAACAGGTGCAATGTCATGCATAATTTCGTTGTATAAGTCAATAGGTATTGCACTAGCACTAGCACCCATGTCACATAAGCCATGATAAAAATGATCTCCTATTTTAACAGAAATAACAGGCATGCCTATCACAGGTCTAGGTTTATCTGTATCACTGCGTTTAGCAATTCTAGCAGTTTCATTACAGAAGTAAATAACATGCCCCTCTATATTATCAGACAAGAGATCTTTAACAATAGCAATATTAGGTTCTACTTTAACTTGCTCAGGAGGTGTATATGTTTTAATATTTCTTTTACGAACCGCAGTTGAAGCTTTATCATGATCCTTTATCCAAACAGGGAAAGGTGGTTTCTCAACATAAGAAGTAGGAACAATAGGATCATTATAAGTGATATTCTTTTCTTCAACTTTAATAGGTGCATCTACTTTTACTTCTATGGGAGGATGATATTTAAACCACTTATCCTTAGGGAGATCAACATAAGTAGCAAAAGATTCACAGAAAGAAGCTACTATCTCAGAATCAAGTCCATAGTTAGTGCTAAACTTACGGAAAATATCGGTATCCATAAAATATTTAACACAATCAAACTTAGGTGTCATACCTGACTCCTTACCTTTGTCGAGATCCCAATCTTCAGAGTTGCATTTAATTCTATCCAATAAATCCCATCTAAATCCAATACTCTTCATCATAAAAGAACCAGCACAAGAAGTATCGAGCATGGTGCGATTATTTTCAGAAAGCTGAGCATAAATTTTTTGAAGAATAGTTTTTCTTGGGAGCTCATTATTGGGGCATGAATATAACATTGATTTAAGCCTCCCCCAAGCTTGAGCGATGCTTTCTCCTTTGCGAGGCCAAAAATTATATATATATAATTGCGATCAAGATGAACAAGATGCATAGGGTAATACTTTTGATGAAATTCCAATTTCAATCTTCTATAGTTCCATGATCTCGTATCATCACATAGCTTATACCGTATCAATGCGTCTCCCTTCAAAGATAAAGGGAAGACATTCTTCTTAGCAACATCATCGGGTATACCTGCAAGCTTAAATAATCCACAAACTTCATCCACATATATTAGGTGTTCATCAGGATGCTTTGTTCCCTCTCCTGTAAAAGGATTAGCTAGCAGTTTTTCTACCATAACCGAAGGATACTCATAAGGAATTTCATCTTCAATAGGTTTAGTAGGTTGAGGAGCAACTCTTTGCTCTACTGGTCGGGGTGAAGATACCCCGAACAAGCCCCTCAGAGGATTACTTTCCATAGTAACAAGTGATAGTAAATTTCAGCACACTACATAAATTTTTCCTTACCAAATTCCACCTACCAAAGGCGCTTCACTCCCCGGCAACGGCACCAGAAAAGAGTCTTGATGACCCACAAGTATAGGGGATCTATCGTAGTCCTTTCTATAAGTAAGAGTGTCGAACCCAACGAGGAGCAGAAGGAAATGATAAGCGGTTTTCAGCAAGGTATTCTCTACAAGTAATGAAATAAGTAGTAACAGATAGTTTTGTGATAAGATAATTTGTAATGAGCAACAAGTAACAAAAGTAAATAAAGTGAAGCAAGGTGGCCCAATCCTTTTTTAGCAAAGGACAAGCCTGGACAAACTCTTATATAAGGAAAAGTGCTCCCGAGGACACATGGGAATATCGTCAAGCTAGTTTTCATCATGTTCATATGATTCGTGTTTGGTACTTTGGTAATTTGACATGTGGGTGGACCGGTGCTTGGGTGCTGTTCTTACTTGAACAAGCATCCCACTTATGATTAACCTCTATTGCAAGCATCCACAACTACAACAAAAGTATTAAGGTAAACCTAACCATAGCATGAAACATATGGATCCAAATCAGCCCCTTACGAAGCAACGCATAAACTAGGGTTTAAGCTTCTGTCACTCTAGCAACCCATCATCTAGTTATTACTTCCCAATGCCTTCCTCTAGGCCCAAATAATGGTGAAGTGTTGTGTAGTCGACGTTCACATAACATCACTAGAGGCTAGACAACATACATCTTATCAAAATATCGAACAAATACCAAATTCACATGACTACTAATAGCAAGACTTCTCCATTGTCCTCGGGAACAAACATAAATACTCATAAAGCATATTCATATTCATAATCAGAGGGGTAATAATATGCATAAAGGATTTGAACATATGATCTTCCACCAATTAAACCAACTGGCATCAACTACAAGGAGTAATTAACAATACTAGCAACCTACTAGCACCAATCCTGGACTTGGAGACAAGAATTGGATACAAGAGATGAACTAGGGTTTTGAGATGAGATGGTGTTGATGAAGATGTTGATGGAGATTACCCTCTCCTGATGAGAGGAGCGTTGGTGATGACGATGGCGATGATTTCCCCCTCCAGGAGGGAAGTTTCCCCGGCAGAACAACTCTGCCGGAGCTCTAGATTGGATCCGCCAAGGTTCCGCCTCGTGGCGGCGGAGTTTCGTCCCGAAAGGTTGCTTCTTATTTATTTTTCTCGATGAAATACTTCATATAGGAGAAGATGGTCATCAAAGAGCCACCAGGGGCCCACGAGGTAGGGGGCGTGCCCTAGGGGGGGCGCCCCCACCATCGTGGGAAGGGTGTGGCCTCCCTGGTCTTCATCTTTGGCGAGAATTTTTCATTATTTATTATAAGGTATTCCGTGGAGTTTCAGGACTTTTGGAGTTGTGCAGAATAGGTCTCTAATATTTGCTCCTTTTCCTGCCCAGAATTCCAGCTGCCGGCATTCTCCCTCCTTATGTAAACCTTGTAAAATAAGAGAGAATAGCCATAAGTATTGTGACATAATGTGAAATAACAGCCCATAATGCAATAAATATCGATATAAAAGCATGATGCAAAATGGACCTATCACTCATCCACTTGGTTACCTTCTCCACGGAGATTCGAGCCTCCACTGGAGAAGATCCCCCAAGCGGATTCAAGACCCCTCTTTAGGGAAGAACTCAAGGCCTCCTCACGGAGAAGACCGGTTACCGTGTATCGTCCGTTGTTGACTTTGGATCATGTACCTTCTCTTATGTATTCAAGGATCTAGCACATGTGTGACTTGTTCTTGTTAGTTCGAGTGTTCCTCTTGTGTTTCCCCTTGTGATTCCCCTGGTTCCCCTCCTCATGTTCTTGGTGTTCTTCACGGGATCCGCTCCTTTCGTGAAAGATCGGCCGATTAGGGTTCTACCCTACATCATGTGAGCTAACCCTTTGCTGGCCCTAGAAAGTTGGATGAGGTGGAGTATATATAGTCTAGGGGCTAGAAGGGGTACACGGGCCTCGGCACTTCACTGTGCACAGACAGGGAGGCCGGACGTCCGGGCGTCAGGTCGGATGTCCGGGCGTTCGCGGAGGGCCGGATGTCCGGGCTGTGGAGGCCAGATGTCTGGGCTGGTGAAGTTGGCCATGTTGCTCTCGGGTTCGGGGGAGTCCGGATTTCCGGGACCTCGGGAAGGGCCGGATGTCCAGGCTTGCGGATCCGGATGTTCGGTGCCTATAGGCACTTGGTGATTGAGGAGCTGTAGTGGACGACGCTCCAGGGGCTGGATGTCCGGGGCTGGATGTCCGGGGCCTGGGAGATGTTCTTGGCTCCTTCCGTTGGTTCTCTTCAGCCGTGGTCTCGGGGAATTGTCCGTCTTCACGTGCATCGTTGGGAGGGTCCTCTTGATAACTAATCATGCACAACATCTCAGACTTAGGTAGTAGCCATGTCTAATGCATAGGAAGTGGAAGTTCGGAGAGGAGTGAGTTCACCTTATCTTCGATAGCCTTAGCTCGGGCTCTTGTCATTGGTCCAAGTGGTGTTGTTGGAGGTGTAGGTGCATCCATGGGGATGATCATGGGATGCTCAGCATCATCTCCCCTCCCTTGGGGAAGATCCATCCTCGGGTCGAAATTCTCATCACCATGGTAGGGCGAGAGATCCTTGACATTGAAGGTGTCGCTCACAGAGTACTTGTCGCATGGAATGTCGATCTTGTAGGCATTGTCATTGTAGCATTCAAGCATCTTGAAGGGTCCGTCCGCTCAAGGTCGAAGTTTGGAGTTGCGTTCTTGCGGAAAGTGGTCCTTTCGAAGGTGTAGCCACACAAGATCTCCTGTGTTGAAGACCATTTGTTGCTTGTTGAGGTTGAGCTCGATCGCAAGGCATTGAACTTGGTGCTCGATGGTGTTTCTTGTATCTTCATGCACCTTCTTGAGATGTGTCACTCATGCACTTGCGTCCAAATTGATGCGCTCTTGTAGTGGTAGAGGAAGAATATCCAGTGGTGACAATGGGTTGAATCCGTAGGCGACCTCGAAAGGGAAATTGCCGGTTGTTGAGTGTGTTTGATTGATTGTAGGCGAACTCAGCTATAGGTGGACACTCCTCCCACTCCTTGACGTTCTTCTTGATGAGTACGCGAAGGAGAGTGGAGAGTGTGCGGTTGGTCACCTCCGTTTGGCCGTCGGTTTGAGCATGGTAAGCCGTGGGGAAGAGTATCTTGATTCCGAGCTTGGCGCATAGGGTCTTCCAAAAGTAGCTTAGGAACTTGACGTCGCGGTATGAGACGATAGTCTTTGGCACTCCATGTAGATGCAATATTTCGCCACAAAATAGATTAGCAACATGTGAAGCATCGTCTATCTTGTTGCAAGGAATGAAATGTGCCATTTTTGAGAAACGGTCCACAACGACAAATACGGAATCCTTCCCATTTCGAGTCCTAGGCAAACCAAGTACAAAGTCCATGCTAATGTCTTCCCATGGTTGATATGGAATTGGTAGAGGCATATAAAGGCCATGGGATTGTGCATTGGACTTAGCTTTGCGACATGTAGAGCATAAATTGGTGAAGCGGTTGACGTGGCGAAACATCTTGGGCCAAAAGTAGTTCTTCGAGATCATGGCGAACGTCTTGTCTCGTCCAAAATGTCCCATTAATCTTCCTCCATGATATTCCTGCAAAAGCAACAAATGAAGAGAAGACTCGGGGATGCAAAGTTTGTTTGCTCTCATAAGATATCCATCTTTGATGTAATAGCGTTCCCAAGAAGTGTGCGTCAAACACTTGGCATAAGGAGTAGCAAAAGTAGGATCATGCTCATATAAGCCTTTTATATGCTCAAAGCCAATGACATCTAACTCAAGTTGAGTAACAAGCATGCATATGCGGGAAAGGGCATCAACCACCATGTTTTCTTTACCTTTAATGTACTTGATGACATAAGGAAAAGACTCAATAAATTCACTCCATTTAGCATGACGCTTGTTCAACTTGGTTTGGCCCTTAAGATACTTGAGCGTTTCATGATCGGTATGAATGTTAAACTCGTGAGGGCGAAGATAGTGTTCCCATTCATGCAAAATGCGGACTAAAGCATATAGCTCTTTGTCGTAGATGGGGTAATTGATTTGCGGCCGGAGAGTTTCGCACTAAAGTAAGCTATGGGGCGCTTCTCTTGCATTAACACACCTCCTATGCCATTACCACTAGCATCGCAATGAATCTCAAAGCGTTTGTCAAAGTTGGGTAAAGCAAGCACGGGAGCATGAGTAAGTAAATTCTTAAGCTCATTAAAAGCGGTATCTTGGGATGGTCCCCAAACAAAAGGCGCATTCTTCTTGCTCAAAGCATGCAAAGGCGAAGCAATGGTGCTAAAATCTTTCACAAAGCGACGATAGAAACCCGCAAGGCCAAGAAAGCTACACACTTGTTGCAAGTTGGTTGGTTGTCGCCAAGTCTTATTAGCATTGATCTTGGACTCATCTACATGAACACCCTTAGAAGATACAACAAAACCCAAGAAAATGAGATGCTCTTTTCGAAGAGTTTGCAGAACGGTTCAGACATGGGTGACATGCTCTTTGAGAGACTTGCTAAAAACAACGATATCATTGAACTAGACCACAACAAACACACCAATATAAGGGCCAAAGACATGATTCATAAGACGCATAAAAGTACCCGGTGCTTTCGATAGACCCATAGGCATGACTAACCACTCATACAAGCCAAACTTGGTTTTGAAGGCTGTTTTCCATTCATCACCCTCTTGTATGCGGATTTCATAGTAACCACTTTTAAGATCATATTTGGAAAATATAGTGGCACCACTAAGTTCATCAAGCATATCATCAAGGTGTGGAATGGGATACCTATAACGAACGGTGATAGCGTTGATAGGTCTACAATCGGAGCACATGCGAAAGCTACCGTCTTGTTTTGGTACAAGAATGGCTAGTACGACACAAGGGCTCAAACTTTCATGCATATGTCCATTGTCTATGAGATGCTTTACTTGCCTTTGTATTTCTTTGGTTTCTTCGGGGTTGACGCTGTAGGGAGCTTTGTTCGGAAGCGGTGCTCTGGGGATGAGGTCGATGTGGTGCTCAATGCCTCGTAGTGGAGGTAGTCCCGGAGGTAGCTCGTCGGGGAAAACATCATGAAATTCCTGCAAAAGAGAAGAGAACACTAGAGGAAGAGTGTGAGAGGTGTTAGCTTGTGGTTCATTGTCCTTGCACAAAAGGACGTAGTGTAGGACACTAGATGGGTTCTCACACACTCCTCTTATCTCACTTTTGCTGGCAAATAGGACTAAGTTCTTCTTTTTGCTCATCGTGAAGGGGCTCGATTTGGGCATGTGGCACTCACTCTCTTTTTGGTGGCTCGCTCTCTCACTAGTATCTCCATGATGGGTGGCTTGCTTTTCAGCGACAACTTGGTTTTGAGACATGGGACGAAGTACGTACTCCTTTCCCTTCATCTTGAAGATGTAGTGGTTTGTTCGGCCATTGTGGATGACTCCTCTATCAAATTGCCATGGGAGTCCAAGCAGAAGTTGGCAAACGGTCATTGGAACAATGTCGCACCCCAAGGTATGTTCGTAGGCGCCAATTTTGAAGCAGACTTGTACTTGGTGCTCGATTTGGATAGTGTCGGAGTCGCTAAGCCATTGCACTTTGTATGGATTTGGGTGCTTCATCTTGGGCAATTGGAGCTTGGAGCAAATTTCTTCACTTGCGAGGTTATGACAACTCCCTCCATCGATGATGACCTTGACGGATCTTCCATTGATGCTGGCCTTGGTGTGGAATATGTGGCATCTTTGGTTTTCTTCTTGTTGATGTTGGAGAGTCAAGACCTTGGAGACAACAAGAGCGGGACTTGAATCTTCATCGCAAAAGACTTGTTCCTCTTCATCGTTCACTTGCCGGTTCATGGCGACTTGCTCAAGAGCGTCCATTTCTCCTTCACTCATCGAGTCATAGGTGCCGTCGTCGTTGAGGATCATGGTCCGTTTGTTGGTGCACTCGTAGGACATGTGGCCTCGGCTTCCTCATGTGAAACATTTGAAGGAACTCATCTTGACTGTCTCAACAGTTGTAGTGGATGATGATGAAGCTCTCGGCTTGAAGTTGCTCGTAGTAGGAGGATGACTTGGATTAGACAAAGCTTTCTTGGAACTCGACTTGTCGATGTTGCTTCTAGAAGGCTTGGTAGACGGTGTTGGAATCGTTGAAGCTTGGCTGTTGGAGAAGCCGTAGGACTTGGATGAGAACTTGGCATACTTGAAA
This sequence comes from Triticum aestivum, assembly GCF_018294505.1. Lineage (NCBI taxonomy): Eukaryota > Viridiplantae > Streptophyta > Magnoliopsida > Poales > Poaceae > Triticum > Triticum aestivum. Next base: position 317,652,095 of record NC_057800.1, on the reverse strand, counting down.
TCGTCTTGCACTTGACGTTCCGCCTTTGTAGCTTGATGCACTAGCTCGATTAGGTTCGAGTATGGTTGGAAATCGGCGATCTTCTTGATAGGATGGTTGAGTCCATTCAAGAAACATGCCATAGTTTGCTTATCGTCTTCCATGACATTGGCTCGTATCATGGCAATCTCCATCTCCTTGTAGTACTCTTCAACGCTCTTGGCTCCTTGCTTGAGTAGCTGGAGTTTCTTGAAGTGGTCGTGGTTGTAGTAGGTAGGCACAAACCGTGCTCTCATGACATCCTTCATTTGCGCCCAAGTAGTGATGGGTGGTTCACCTCTTGCCTCTCGGCGCTCGATAACTTGTTCTCACCAACTGAGGACATAGTCTTGGAACTCAAGGGATGCCATTGCGATCTTCTTCTCTTTTTCATAGTTGTGCAAATGGAAGATTTTGTCGACCTTCAATGCCCATTAAAGGTACTCTTCGAGATCGTTCCTTCTATTGAACTTGGGCATGGCGAACTTGAGCTTTCCATAGCGTTGCTCTTCATTGTATTGGGGTCAGAGATGATGATGCCCATGTTGTTGATGATTGTCAAACCTGTGTCGCTCTTGGTGAGGAGGATTTCCATTGTCGTTATGCTCTTGATGAACTTGATGTTCTTGGCGAGCTTGTGTAGGAGCTTTCCAAGCTCGAGGAGGAACTTGACGATGCACGCGAGCTTGAAATCTTCGTTCTTGAATTTCTTTGCAAAGTGCTTCTTCTTGTTCTCGAGTTTGTCGGCCTCGGTTGGCTACGGCTCGACTTGAATCTTGGAGGGCTTGTTGCGCCGCAAGTGCTTGAGCTTCACGAAGTTGTTGTTCTTGGCGTTGTGCCTCGGCATCTTGTGCAACTTTGTGTAGAGGCGCGCGCTCTTCCTCTTCATGTTGGCGTTGATGTTGCCGTTCTCGTGCTAGGACAAAAGCCTCTTAGGTTTGACGTCATCGGTGCTCTTGAGAGTCGGTGTCGCGTAGAGGATTGAGGCTTGCTTGATGATCGTTGCGCGCGGCACGGCATAGAGTGTTCGATGTCGGTGTACTTGAGCCGGAGAGGGTGAAGTCGGAGTGTCGACTTGAGCGAGTCCTTGATGAAGACGAATTGGAAGAAGAGTGGTTGAGCAACAAAGCACGAATTTCATCCATCCTTGCATCATTCTCTTGCTTGTGATCATCGAGCTTGTGGTCGAAGTAGTCCCTTGTACGTTGCTCGGAAAGTCGCAAGTCGGCGGCGAGGTTGTCGATGCGTTCACTCATAGCTTGTTGCTCTTGATGCAAATCACGTTGTGCACCAAAGAGGTGACTCTTGGTGACGTATGAGTTCATGTCGTCGTCGTGCTCAATGAAGAGTGGCCTATCCATCATTCCAAGAAAAATTTGAGTGGTAGAAAGAGAAGAACGAATACCAAATGTACCTTGACCGAAGTTGAAAGTGGATCGATGATCACTCCAATGTAGGACAAGGAAATAGCACAATTGGTACTAGCTCTTGTCGGTTTCTCACACCTACACAAGTAAAAGATTATGGTGGAGCTTGGTTAGGATGGTGGCACAAAATTTGATGCAATTGTAAGTGAGCTTCAATAATGTTGGAAAACATTCGCAAGATGCAATGTAACAAGTAGATCCAGCATATAAGGTACACGGAAACACACACGCAAAAAGATAAGTGGGGTCGTGCAACCAAGGGTGAGCCAAAATCTGGAATCCACAAAAATGCTCTTGTTGCACAACACTAGAGAGACGCTAGCACGATTGCACAATAGGCGGATACAAAGAACTTGTGCACAACCTACTTAGCAAAAATGCAACCACTTCTATCCCAAATATGTTCTATGCCAAGTGTTTGTATGGTATGATCCCAGATGATCTAGTATGACAATCCTAATGTTGTATGGTGCTATAGTTCTTGCTTAAAAGCTCTTTGCTTATCTTTCCTCTTTGCCGAAAAGCTTGTTTGGCTCTTTGATGTTTGAGCTCCTTTCTCATGCAATGCTTCACGAACGAAGATAGCAATTGTGTATGCGATGACAACTTTGTGACAGAAGAGATGATACCAATATATGCAACAATGATGTATGTATGCTATGGGAAGTATGATCACTAAAGTGCACAAGTCTCGTTGCCGGCAATACTCAATGGCTAGTCTCAATGGGTAAGCAACGCAAAGGAGTAAGGCTAGGAGGGCTATCAATGTAATGGTGAAGAATGATGTATCACGATACCAAGATGAGGTTACCATTTCTTGCGGACGGTATGGTGTCAAAATGGTGGATCGAATACCAAGATGAGGTCGAGGTGGTCGTTGTTGATGACGCGTCCGTGGCAAAGATGAGCGGCGGTGATGTTGATGTCGACCCATACCTAAATAGACGAAACACAAGAAGGACACGGTACCACGACTCAACTTCTCAAAGCAAAATTGGACCAAAATTGTCGGAGTTGGGGTTGGTAAGCGATGGTTGTCATATGCGGAAATGGTGGGGGGTATGCGGAAGTATATGTGGGCACCAGAACAAAATTTGGCGAAAAATGGGCGGAAGACAGGCGGTGCACAGGAGGTGGTGCTGCCAAGGGCCGGACGTCCGGGGTCATGGCTGGATGTCCGGGGCGCCGTATGTCCGGGCTATCAGGCCGGATGTCTAGGCTCTGGATCCGTGGATGGATTCGAAGATCGTCGCGAGGAGAGGTCAAATCCGGGCAAAATTTGGAGAAATTTGTGGATGGGAATTGGGGAAAAGTGGGTGGAAAGCTAGATCTACTTGCAACACACGAAATCCGCATATCAAATCCAAAAAAACTTCATCAAACCAACAAATCACAAAAAAATTGGGGGCTATTTTTGTGGGGAATTTTCGAATTAGGGACAAAATCAACAAAAACAAGGATAGCAACACAACGGGGAGGCTTCAAAATCGTGATCAACGAGGCTCTTGATACCAAGATGATGTAGGGTAGAACCCTAATCGGCCAATCTTTCATGATAGGAGTGGATCCCGCGACGAACATGAGGAGGGAATCGAGGGAAAACACAAGGGGAACACAAGAGGAACACTCAAACTAACAAGAACAAGTTACACATGTGCTAGATCCTCGAGTACAAAGGGGAAGATACACGATCCAAAGTCAACAACGGACGATACACGATAACCGGTCTTCTCCGTGAGGAGGTCTTGAGTTCTTCCCTAAAGAGGGGTTTTGAATCGTCTTGGGGGATCTTCTCCGGTGTAGGCTCGAATCTCCGAGGAGAAGGTAACCAAGTGGATGACCAAAGCTCTCATACAAAATATGAGCTAATCCTTTGCTGACCCTAAAAAGTTGGACAAGGTGGAGTATATATAGTCCAGGGGGTAGAAGGGGTACACGGGCCTCGGCCCTTTACTGTGCACAGACAGGGAGGCCGGACGTCCGGGCGTCGGACCGGATGTCCGGGCGTTCGCGGAGGGCCGGATGTCCGGGCTGGTGAAGATGGTCGTGTTGCTCTCGGGTTTGGGTGTGTCCGGATTTTCGGGCAGGAGGCCGGATATCCGGGACCTCGGGAAGGGCCGGATGTCCAGGCTTGTGGGGCCGGATGTTCGGGGCCTATAGGAGGTTAGTGATTGAGGAGCTGTAGTGGACGACACTCCAGGGGCCGGGAGTCCGAGGTCACGGCCGGATGTCCGGGGCCTGGAAGATGTTCTTGGCTCCTTCCGTTGGTTCTCTTCCGCCATGGACTCGGGGACTTGTCGGTCTTCACGTGCATCGTCGGGAGGGTCCTCTTGGTACCTAATCACGCACAACATCTCGGACTTAGGTAGTAGCCATGTCTCATGCATAGAAAGTGGAAGTTCGAAGAGGAGTGAGTTGATCTTATCTTTGATAGCCTTGGCTCGGGCTCTTGTCATTGGTCCAAGTGGTGTTGTTGGAGGTGTAGGTGCGTCCATGGGGATGATCATGGGATGCTCCGCATCATGCTAGGAAACGAAGAACAATCAAGAAAATGAGATTGCAATCTGGATATTGTGAATATGAGATGAATGCTTTATTGATCAAGGTGGGGTTCTATGACGGCTTGGACTGGTCATTGAACACAAACGAAGTACACGAAGTTGCATCTATGGAAAACTTTTAATCCAAACAAAACCCAAAGTCTAAACGATGCCATAAGGGCTGTATATATGGAGGAAGTGGCGGGTGGGGAATTTCGTGGCCCTTGGAGGAGGATCCGAAACCAACTCTATCTCTTGTTTGCCCACACATACGGACTCTAAAAATAGCCCATAATCCAGTATTTCGAAATTACACGGGCTTGGCCCAATAGTAAGGTGATGCAGCACCTAGAATAGCCTCTGGACAAAATTAATGACGTGGCATCTTGTATATTTCATCCAAGGCTTCATGCACCCATTATGGTGGCTTCAAAGTCCCGAAATCATCACTTGTAACTCCGTTCTTGTTCCCCATGCGCATGCCATCATCTCCATGCTTGAACTTGCTCCAAGGTTCATCTTTCTTGTCCAAGCTAGGCCCTTCATTTGCAAGCAAAACAAATGTATCCCATTTAGGCAGCATCATATTCTCATGAACATTAAAATCGTTACCAAGAATTGAAAGGAACTGGTAATTCAATTAGCGTGCGCGAGCTCTAGTATTTGGTCCAATATGTATAGCAATAGGGACTGTGGGTGTAACAATGTTATTGATGTCCTCATCAGCCTCCCATTCTTAAAATGAAGTCGTCCTCGACGGAAGCTCATCTTCCTCACCCAAATAAGGCTTCAAACCTGCAATGTTAAAAGTGGGACAAACCCCAAAATCTGCACGCGGCTCAAGTTTATATGAATTATCTTTTATTTTCTCTAACACCTTAAAAGGACCATCAACATATGGCATTAGCTTTGATTTGCGCAAATTAGGAAATATATCCTTACGCAAATGTAACCAAACAAGATCGCTAGGTGCAAACACAACATGTTTTCTACCTTTATCTCCAGCAAGTTTATATTTAGCATTCGTACGCTCAATGTTTTCCTTAGTTAACTCATGCATTTTAAAGATTAATTCAACATGTTGTTTAGCATCAAAATTAATCTTCTCCAAAGGTGGCAGAGGCAACAAATCAATAGGTGCACGAGGTAGGAGACCATACACAATTTCAAAAGGTCACATCAGTAGTAGAATGAAGTAAACGGTTATAAGAAAATTCAATATAGGGCATGCATTTTCCCACATTTTCTTGTTATTCTTCAAAATATCCCTAAACATACTACTGCAGGATGGTCCAAACGCGACACTACAATCAGACACCCTTCGACGAAACAGTGTGCGATGCCATAATCGCAAATAGTGGTGTAAAAACTGTCGAAAAAGGTGCAAAACGTTTGCGATGATGGATGCATAAAAAAAGTTCAGATTTTAGTTGCATGTGCGATGGAGGGCACACAGTTTAGTTCAATTAACTGTTTGGGATGAGGAGGAACAAAAGAAACGGGCAACCAAATGAAGGTGTGTGCGATATACAACATACGGTTCACTAGGATAAACGGTGTGTGATTAGGCAACACCATGGAAACGGTTCAACTGAACAAGATGTGTGTGATACGCGGCAAACAGGTCCGTAATCAGAAATGTGTGCGAAGACCAATAATAACACAGACGATTGCTGCTAATAAGCCGTATGATTTGCTCTGTCTATAGAAGAATAACATGTATATATAACTGAAATAAACATCCAATTACATAAGTGACTATGCAGATCATTCGCACACACCTCAATAAATAATTGCATGCATTCTAAAGTAGGAGAAACGATCATCTAGTCATATACTTATTGTGATGCTCCCACCACTGCTCTGTGACTCGATCCCTCGTCTAGACACTTCCTAATGTCAACGATCCTCTTGTACATCTCATAGTGTCAGGAGCCCGATTCTAAGTCACACCGATCTAGCCTGTAACACCTCACATCACTTTGCAGCCTCACGCACGGTATCCCCACGGGTGTCGCCTTACCATGGCCCGGGACCGTTTGCGCCTTTTGGCTCACGTATATGATAGTGTCGCTAGCATCCATATGACAGAGAACCCGGGCCAACATGACTAGTCGTGAACCCAAAGTGGCACTAACTTACGGGGACAGGCATACATGAAACAACATCGAGCATGTCGGTCAGCAGCGTGTGAATCCGGGATGTAGCAACTGGGCTAACAGGACTCCGGGAATCCAGGCTGTAGCAGGCTAGCAGGACTCCGAAAGTCACCACGTGACATTTCCCCGAAAGGACCGACACAGGAAAGATGTGAATCACACGACGGCCAGTCTAAGTGTTCCGGGGAAGTAGTGCTGGGCTAGCAGGACTCTGGTGAACCGGGCTGTAGCAGACTACCATGGCTCAGTGGAAGCACTAGACTACATTTCCCCATAAGAGATGCTACCCAGGATAAACAACTAGGTTGTCGGATCCCACACATAGCAATACACATCACACGTACGCATAACATGAAAGTATGTGCTGTACAACATGGCATCACAACTTAACTCAAACTCATATAGATAAAGGCCCAGAAGAGCCACATAGCACTAATACAAACAGAGGTCTCATGACCCATCATTCAGAGCATACAAGCAATGGAATCATTACATGTCTGAGTATAGACAACTACAAAAGAAAAGGCTGGGAAGCCTGACTATCTACAAGTCCCTACCAAGGGTACAAGATCGTAGCTGAGGTAACAAGCTACTCGTCGAAGTCCAAGCGGTACTACTAGTGAGACAGTTGTCTCACCTGCAAAACAGAAATAAAGAAAACGTGAGTACAAAGGTACTCAGCAAGGCTTACATCAGATCCTATCATACATGCATTTGTATCAAGAAGGTAATGTGGGGTTTAGTTGCAGCAAGCTAGCTTTGACTCAGTGGCTATCTTGTTCTACGACTATGAGTAACTTCTTTGAGGTAAGAGAGCGCACACGAGTCCACTAAACACCACATCAATACACTACTATGGATTCATTCCCGTCTCCCTACGAGCAGGCCATCCATAACACCCACACTTGTCTTGAGCATTTTAGAGTATCCACTTTAAGTTGTCTATGTACCACGTAAGCATCCAAGAAGTCCATAACTGAGGACACGGCTATTCGAATAGATCATGATAACCCTGCAGGGGTGTACTTCTCCACACATGCTCTCACCACTTATCACCATGTACACGTCATGTATCTCGGCAACCTTCAAGCGGAAGCCTAGCGAGGGTGTCGGCCACGACCTGACTAACCACACAAGACTCTAGTTTAGGTTTATCGCCTATTCGGGTTCCATCCGCAAGGAGATCCGGCCGGGGTTTAGCTCACGGCCCCAAACAATGTGTACAGGGTTCTCGAGCCCACCATCCGGGTGCCACTCTGTACACCGGGCCACGGTGCCTAGTCTGTCCCAAGTCCACCCTGCTAGGTGCCACTCGGTAGAAAAATAGCACTACCTACAAACACCAGAAACTAGTTGCAACTCCTGAACAGAGATCAAGTTGATTAATAAGTCGAGAGGGGCACTTAGCATTCCAATGTGTGGTAGTAGCTATTCATTGGATGACATACACGGAACTCAGTGCTTAAGGATGGTTCCAGTGAGACAACCCACCATGTACTCCTACATGGCCTCTCACCGCTACCTTTACCAAATTGTGTTCACATGCTTAACTCTCAGCGCTAGAACATATCTTAACACTCCAATTCATTCCCGATGAATCAGACCTGACACAACTCTAAGCAATAGCAGGCATGGCATGGTAGGAACACAACATGGCTCAATCAACTCCTACACATGGTAGTGGGTTTTAACTATTTACTGTGGCAATGACAGGTCATGCAGAGGAATGGGTTCAACTACCGCAGCATAAAGTACCAGTTGAATCGTTGTTGTCCTAATGCAATAAATAAGAGCAGGAGCGAGAGAGTAGGATTGTATCGGAATGAACAAGGGGGTTTGCTTGCCTGGTAGATCAACAGGGGGGCACTGCTCCATAGACAGGTACTCTGGATCGGTCTCCGGAGCAGGACCTATCGAGAAGGAACGGTGTCGACAATCAATACACAATCATATGCAACAATATGATGTATGAACATGGCATGAATATGTGATGTGCTTTGAGCTAATGCATTTAGCATTCAACTTGGAAGAGGTCCATTTGAACCAAAGGTTCAAATGCAACTCTAATTTAAGTCCCTTTAAATGCCATAAGTGTGTTTTCATATATACAGCATGTATAGGTTGGTTTTTCATGCATGAAAATGGTACAGATGGATAGATTGATTTTTTCTAATAATTTTTCATATATATAACTTATTTCAATCTGAGCTACGGTTGAATTTCTATGAATTTTTGAAGTTTAGCTAATTCTCTGGATTTTCCTGATTTAATTTAATACCAGAAAATGAATAACTGCATCAGCATGACAGTGGCATGACGTCAGTGAGTCAACCACGGCTGACCAGGTCAAACCTGACGTGTGGGGTCCACACGTCAGTGACTTAGTTAGTTAACAAGGTTTTTTACTAATCTAACTACAATTAGTGGCGCTGGGGCCCACTGTTAGTGTCTCAAGGTTAACTAAGTGGTGATTAGCTTAAGCTAATCACCTGGCAGGTCGGGCCCGCATGTCGGGCCGGTGAGGTTAACACTGGTGACCTCTGGATGCGGCGGCGTCCGCGTTACAGGCCATTGGGGCAGCGACTAAGGGCACCGTGGTGTAGCCCGGGCTCTCGCGCAACCAACGGAGCAGGTAGGAGGAGCTGGGGTGGCTGGAGCTCGCCGGAGCGAAGCTCAAGGCGGTGGCCGGCGCAGGGGTTCGGGCGGGATCGAACTACGGGGCACGGCAGGGGCTGCGGAGTGCCTCGACGGCCTCCTGGCGTCACCAGGAGCACGGTGACACACGTGGTTGCGAGCTGCAGCGGCTAGCACGACGGCGGCGACACGGACGGCAGCGAAGAGCTACGGCCATGGCGGGGAACGAAGCTACGGCGAGCGACAAGCCACGGGGTTAGGGGCAGGACGTGCAGGAACTCACGTTGGTTCAGAAGGCGTGCCCAGCGGCTCGGGGGAGGCTCTGAAGTCGACGGAGTGACGGCTGCGCGGGGCGTCCGTGGTTGCTTGGCTCGTCGAGGATGTAGAGGATGTCGCGGCGGAAATTGCAGACATGGAGAGAGGGCGAGGGGGAGGCGGTGGCTGCAGCTACGGTGAACGGCGGCGACGGTAACACTCGGTCATTTGCGCGAGAGAGCGAGGGCGAGGAGGGGAGGCCACGAGAGAGAGAGAGAGAGAGAGAGAGAGAGAGAGAGAGAGAGAGATGTGCGGGGCGGCGCGTGGCGTCGTCCAGGGCGTCCAGGGCGACGGGGGAGTGAGGCAGACAGGCAGGAGGTGGCCGGACACGTGTATGCGCGCCGCGGGCACACGCCCCTGTCCTCCTGGCGAGAGGAGAGGGACGACTGGCAGGGGCCGGCACAGAGCCAGGACAGCAAGTGGCCCAGGTAAGGCCAGGTAAGGTTTTCCCCTTTTTTTGTTTTCTTTTCTATTTCTGTAATTTGTTTTCTGATTTAGTAAAGCACTAAATCAATTTATTTTCTTTTGAAATTTATTGTAGGAGCTAGTTGAAATATTTCAGAGCCCCTCACATAAAAATCCAAATTATTGGACATATATAAATAAATATAAGATATATATATATATCCAATGCAAATAATTATTGCATTAATTCCAAATGGCCAAAATAAATATTTATGAGCTCCTGAAAATATTTGTTTGAATTTTACCTCTGACCACTATTTTCAGAGAGCAACATGAACATTTTCTTGGACCTTTTTGGAGCAACTTTCATTTGGGTTATTTCCAGAAATGATTTCTGAGGGTTTCACAAATCCCCGATTCAAATTTAAAAGAAATTTAAACATCATGCACACATGACTAGCTAGTCTAGGTCATACCAGAACTAGGGATGTGAAAACTCGCCCCACTCGAAAGAATCTCGTCCCGAGATTCAGGAGTCGGCGGAAAGAAAGCGGGGTACTCAATTCAAAGACGATCTTCTCGCTCCCAGGTAGCTTCTCTCTCGGAATGATGAGACCACTGAACCTTGAGAAACATGATGTTATGACGTCGAGTGACACGCTCTGCTTGATCAAGGATGCAAACAGGGTACTCTCGATATGTGAGGTTATCTTGGAGATCAAGCATTTCGTGGTCCACTACGCGGATGGGATCCGAGAAGCAACGCTTGAGTTGAGAGACGTGGAAGACATCATGTACTCGGGAAAGATGTGGGGGTAGTTCCAACTAGTAGGCAACCTCCCTCGTTTAGCGAGAATGCGAAAAGCACCAATGTAACGAGGAGCCAACTTTCCCTTGATACCGAAACGATGGGTACCCTTCAAATGAGTAACCCGAAGATAAGCCTTGTCGCCAACTTCATAAGCCACTTCCTTATGACGGCGGTCATACCGGCTCTATTGACGAGATTGGGCTGTTTTCAAATTCTCACGAATGACGCGAACTTGTTCTTCTGCCTCCTGAATCATATTCGGTCCAAAGAATTGTCTTTCACCAGTTTCTGACCAGTTCAAAGGTGTTCGACATCTTCGTCCATACAGAATCTCAAAAGGAGCTTTCTTGAGGCTGGATTGGTAGCTATTGTTATAAGCAAACTCGGCGAAGGGAAGACACTTCTCCCAATCCATACCCAATGAGATAACACAAGCTCTAAGCATGTCTTCGAGAATTTGGTTGACCCGTTCCACCTGACCACTTGATTAATGGTGGAAAGCGGTACTGAAGGAAAGATGGGTGCCCATGGCAGTTTGGAAACTCTCCTAGAAATGAGAAGTGAAAAGACTACCACGGTCTGAATTGATCTCTAGTGGAACACCATGAAGTGACACTATTCGAGAAATATATAAGTCAGCGAGCTGACTAGCGGTGATATTCTCTCGAACAGGTAGGAAGTGAGCCACTTTGGAAAGACGATCAATGACTACGAAGATAGCATTATTCCCTTTCTTGGTCCTGGGAAAGCCGGTGATGAAGTCCATACCAACTTTATCCCATTTCCACTCAGGAATAGCTAGAGGCTGAAGGGTGCCAGCAGGTCTTTGATGCTCCGCCTTAACGCGACGACAAACGTCACAGTTAGCAATGAACTCAGCAATTTCTCTCTTCATCCTAGTCCACCAGAACCTCTGGCGCAGGTCCTGATACATCTTAGTACTACCGGGATTTATCGTGAGAGGAGATTCATGAGCCTCCTTAAGAATCAGTTGTCGCGGATGTTGATTCTTGGGAACCACCAAGCCATACTCAAAGAAAACAACACCTCGATCATCTATAGAGAAACTACCACCAACTCCCTTCTTAATGTTCCTCTTAATGCGGATAACACCCTTATCAAACTTCTGGCCAGTAATGATCTGATCCTCAAGGGTAGGTTTCGCCACCAAGGTAGAAAGGAATCCGTGAGGAGCAATGTGAAGGTTAAGCTTACAGAATTCCTCATGGAGAAGTGGTTGGCCCTGCTGCAACATGAGATTGTTGCAATAGGACTTACGACTTAGCACATCAGCCATGACATTGGCCTTACCGGGAGTGTAAGTGATCCCTAAGTCGTAATCTAAGATCAACTCCAACCAACGTCTTTGTCTAAGGTTCAAATCTCATTGGGTGAAGATATACTTGAGACTCTGGTGATCGGTGTAAATCTTGCAACGCTTACCAAGGAGGTAATGTCGCCAGGTCTTAATTACATAGACTACGGCTCCAAGCTCTAGATCATGTGTAGGATAATTCTCCTCATGTGGATGCAACTGTCGAGATGCATAGGCAATCACATGGCGATCTTGCATAAGAATGCAACCTAGTCCCTGTCGTGAGGCGTCGCAGTAGATAACAAAGTCTTTAGTGAAATCTGGTGGCACAAGTATGGGAGCAGAAGTCAGGCGTCTTTTCAGTTCCTGAAAACTGTGCTCAGACTGTGGGGACCACTCAAACTTTTTATCTTTCTTGAGAAGTTCCGTGAGAGGTTTGTCCACTTTGGAGAAGTTCTCAACGAAGTGGCGACAATAACTAGCTAGGCTAAGAAAACTCCTAACTTGCTTAACTGTTTCAGGCGGAGTCCAATCAAGAACGGCCTGAACTCTCTCGGGATTGACAGCAATGCCCTTACCAGAGATTACGTGGCCGAGATAGGCCACTTCCGGCAACCAAAATTCGCACTTGGAGAACTTGGCATAAAGGCGGTGCTCTCTGAGTTTTTCTAACACAAGTCTAAGATATCCGACATGCTCTTCCTCGTTCTTCGAGTAAATAAGCATATCATCGAGGTAAACCACGACGAACTTATTGAAGTACTCCATGAATATCGAGTTCATCAAGCGGGAGAAAGTAGCTGGAGCATTGGTTAGACCAAAGGACATGACGGTGTACTCGTACTGGCCATAATGAGTGACAAAAGACATCTTAGGAATGTCCCCATTTCTGATCTTGATTTGGTGGTAGCCTAACCTCAAATCCATCTTGGAAAAGACTGAGGATCCAGCGAGCTGATCATATAGATCGTTGATCCTAGGGAGCGGATACTTGTTCCTTATCGTGACTAAATTAACGGGACAATAATCTACAACCATCTAGTCCATACCATCCTTCTTCCTGACGAAGAGGACGGGGCAAGCCCAGGGAGAAGAACTAGGACGGATGAAACCCTTTTGCAAGGATTCATCCAGTTGTTTCTTAAGGTCAGCTAGTTCTAAGGGTGCCATCTTGTAAGGTCTCCTAGAAATTGGGGCGGTTCCTGGGATAAGATCTATGACAAACTCTACATCTCTGTCAAGTGGAATACCTGGCAGTTCCTCCGGAAAGACATCCGGAAAGTTATGAACTACTGGGATATCTTCAAGGTCTGGAAGAGGGCTGGCATTAAGAGAATAGAGTTGACGCTTTGCAACTCTGGTGGAGACAGTGACTATCTTGCCAGATGGGTGTGTAAGCTGAACAGACCTGGTGAAACAATCAATCTTGGCATGAAGAGTTGTCATCCAGTCCATACCCAGGATGATGTTAATATCTGAAGACTGGAGGGCTACAAGTGATGCAAGGAATACAAGTCTGTCAACAGGGATTTCATTACCATGGCTTATTCTGGTCGTTTGCCATCTAGACCCTCGAGTTTGGATTTCAAGCGGAGTGGGCATATCACAAAATGACATGTCGTGCAAACAAGCATAGCCTTCAGAGATGAAGGAGTGAGATGCTCCGGTATCGAATAGAACCGAAGCTGGATGACAGTTGACAAGGAGTGTACCAAGAACGACATCCGGATCATCATGAGCGTCTTTAGCTGAGACGTGATGCACACGTCCACGTTCAGTGGGAGATGACTTGACACTAACCATCTTGCATGATGTCTTACCATGGCCAACAGACTTCTCAGGCTGGGGTGGAGCATAGTTGGTTTGAGAGCAGTCGCGTGCATAGTGTCCTGGCTCTCCGCATGTGAAGCAAGTCCCTGAAGTAGGATGTGGACCAAAATTCACAAGCGGTCTACCAATAGGCCTGGGTGGAGCATGTAACTGAACTGGGTCCGGTGCCACGAAAGAAGGCCTCGGTGTATAACCGGGTGGAAGAGCGGAGTTCAGAACCCAAATCCGGCGTTTCTGCGAACTAGAACCGGAGGAAGAACCCAAATCACGGGTGTGCTTACGAGACTCCTCGTAAGTGAGTTGAGTTGTCTCCGCATTAATGGCCTTGTTCACAAGATCCTGGAATGTATTGCAATGGTGCAAGTGGAGATCACGATGCAACTTGGGGTTGAGACCCTTCCGGAACCTAGCCTGTTTCTTGGCGTCTGTGGACACTTCTTCTGTAGCATAGCGGGCAAGGTTCTCAAACTCTCTACTGTAAGCATCAACAACCATCTTACCCTGGGTGAAACTACAGAACTCTTCCCTCTTGCGGTCAATGAGAGCTTGAGGAATGTGATGCTCGCGAAAAGCCTCAGTGAAATCTCTCCAGGTAGGAATCTGACCAGCTGGAAGCATACCCTCATAGTTCTGCCACCAAAGACTAGCAGGACCTTCCAGGTGATATGCAGCGTAGGTGACCTTGTCACTTTCAGCTACGTTCGCAGAATGCAGCTTGTGAGTGATACTACGAAGCCAGTCATCTGCATCGAGTGGTTCAATGGAATGATGGAAGGTAAGTGGTTTCAGGCCAATGAAGTCATGAATGAACACAGACTCTTTGCACTGGGGTGCGGTGTTCTCCTCAATATGTGCTAACAAGCGGTTAGACTCACGCTTGTTCGTCTCCATCTCTAACATGAACTCTGCCAACGAAGGCTGGTCGGGAGGATCCTCATCCCTACCATCTCCGTGGTTCCGGCTACGAGCAACAGAACTTCGGTTAACTGACAACATCCTGAAGAACCAACCAAGGAAACAAGGATGGATTCAACATCATCATAAGGATGTAGAATATCGTACACGGAAAAAGTATCTCTCGAAATCCTTGGACAATTCCGGCAGCATAATGACAGTAAAATGCTCAAAATGAGACATCCTGCAAACGATGGGGTAGTACCATACTCAGCATCATCACTCAAGGTTCTGTGATAGTACTAAACAGACTACACCGGAAGTACTTGAACTGGGATATGACTCTGATCAACCAATCCTAAGAGACTACAGAGTGGTAACACGTGATCCTAATAGGCAGAAGAGGAAGCCTAGTTCCTTAACCCCGTAGGAAAGATAGGATGACTCAGATCAGAAGGCATGAGGTATAAGGAGTAAAGAGAGCCTTACGTTCCCTTCCACGATCAATTCCCCTATATAGCTAAAGAATTTCTAGACTCAACTTCGACCAGGTTGGCTTGGTAATCCTACAGACAGTCAGGCTCTGATACCAAAGCTGTCAGGACCCCGATTCTAAGTCACCCGATCTAGCCTGTAACACCTCATATCACTTTGAGGCCTCACGCACGGTATCCCCACGGGTGTCGCCTTACCATGGCCCGGGACCGTTTGCGCCTTTTGGCTCACGTATATGATAGTGTCGCTAGCATCCATATGACAGAGAACTCGGGCCGAAATGACTAGTCGTGAACTCAAAGTGGCACTAACTTACAGGGACATGCATACATGAAACAACCTCGAGCATGTCGGTCAGCAGCGTGTGAATCCGGGCTGTAGCAACTGGGCTAACGGGACTCCGGGAATCCGGGCTGTAGCAGGCTAGCAGGACTCTGGAAGTCACCGCGTGAAATTTCCCCGAAAGGACAGACACAGGAACGATGTGAATCACACGCCGGCCAGTCTAAGTGTTCCGGAGCAGTAGTGCTGGGCTAGCAGGACTCCGATGAACCGGGTTGTAGCAGACTACCATGGCTCAGTGGAAGCACTAAATTACATTTCCCCATAAGATAGGCTACCCAGGATAAAAAACTAGGTTTTCGGATCCCACACATAGCAATACACGTCACATGTACGCATAACATGCAAGTATGTGCTGTACAACCTGGCATCACAACATAACTCAAACTCATATAGATAAAGGCCTAGAAGAGCCACATAGCACTAATACAAACAGAGGTCTCATGACCCATCATTCAGAGCATACAAGCAACGGAAGCATTACATGTCTGAGTACAGACAACTACAAAAGAAAAGGCTGAGAAGCCTGACTATCTACAAGTCCCTCCCAAGGGTACAAGATCGTTGCTGAGGTAACAAGCTACTCGTCAAAGTCCAAGCGGTACTACTAGTGAGACAGATGTCTCACCTGCAAAACATAAATAAAGCAAACGTGAGTACAAAGGTACTCAGCAAGGCTTACATCAGATCCTAACATACATGCATTTGTATCAAGAAGGTAATGTGGGGTTTAGTTGTAGCAAGCCAGCTTTGACTCAGTGGATATCCTATTCTACGACTACGAGTAATTTCTTTGAGGTAAGAGAGCGCACACGAGTCCACTAAACACCACATCAATACACTACTATGGATTCATTCCCGTCTCCCTATGAGAAGGCCATCCATAACACTCACACTTGTCTTGAGCATTTTAGACTATTGTCAGGACCCCGGTTCTAAGTCACACCGATCTAGCCTGTAACACCTATATCACTTTGTGGCCTCACGCATGGTATCCCCACAGGTGTCGCCTTACCATGGCCCGGGACCGTTTGCGCCTTTTGGCTCGCGTATATGATAGTGTCGCTAGCATCCATATGACAGAGAACCCGGCCCGACATGACTAGTCGTGAACCCAAAGTGGCGCTAACTGACGGGGACATGCATACATGAATCAACATCGAGCATGTCGGTCAGCAGCGTGTGAATCCGGGCTGTAGCAACTGGGCTAACAGGACACCGGGAACCCGGGCTGTAGCAGGCTAGCAGGACTCCGGATGTCACCGCGTGACATTTCCCTGAAGGGATAGACACAGGAACAAAGTGAATCACATGCCGGCCAGTCTAAGTGTTCTGGAGCAGTAGTGCTGGGCTAGTAGGACTCCAGTAAACCGGGCTGTAGCAGACTACCATGGCTCCGTGGAAGCACTAGACTACATTTCCCCATAAGAGAGGCTACCAAGGATGAACAACTAGCTTGTCGGATCCCACACATACCAAGCATTTCAATCATACACACAATATGCTCGATTTGTGTAAATAGAACATGGCATCACAACATAACTCTATGACTCAAGTATTTATTCATTAGGCTTCGAGGAGCCAAGTATTACAAACATGGGTCTCATGACCCAACATACAGAGCATACAAGCATCAAGCACATGCGGAAGCTTAACTTGTTTGAGAACAGATAACTACAAATGAAGAAGGCTGAGAAGCATGACTATCTACAAGACCCTCCCAATGGTACAAGATCGTAGCTGAGGTAACAAGCTAAACGTCGAAGTCCACGTGGAACTACTAGCAAGACCGAAGTCTCTCTGCAAAACATAAATTAAGCAAATGTGAGTACAAATGTACCCAGCAAGACTACATCAGAACTATCTACATATGCATCGGTATCAACAAAGGGGTGGTGGAGTTTAACTGCAGCAAGCCAGCATTGACTCGGTGGCTATCCTGAACTACGACTGCAAGTAACTCTTTTGAGGTGGCGCACATGAGTCCACATATTCACCATACCAATACACCACTATGGATTCGCTCCCATCTTCCTACGAGAACGCCACCCATAGCACTCATGCTTATCTTGCGCATTTTAGAGTATCCACTTTCACTTGTATATGAACTATGCAAGGGGTCCAAGTTTCCATATCCGAGGAATCCGGCTATATGAATAGATAATGATAACCCTGCAGGGGTGTACTTCTTCACACACGCTCTCGCCACTTACCACCATGTACACGTCGTGTATCTCGGCAACCTTCAAGCGGAAGCGTGGCGAGGGAGTCGGCCACGACCTGACTAACCACACAAGTCTCTAGTCCAGGTTTATCGCCTATTTGGGTTCCATCCACAAGGAGATCCGCCCGGGGTGTCGCTCATGACCCCAAACGATGTGAGCAGGGCTCCCAAGCCCACCATCCGGGTGCCACTTGGTACACCGTGCCACTGTGCCTAGTCTGTCCCAAGCCCACCTATACCGGGTGCCACTTGGTAGACTACTAACACAACCTACAAACACTAGAAACTAGTTGCAACTCCTGGACAGAGATCAGGTTGATTAATAAGTCAAGAGGGGCACTTAAGCATTCCAATGCGTGGTAGTAGCTGTTCAAGGATCACAAACACAGAACTCAGTTCCTAAGGACGGCTTCAACGAGACAACCCACCATGTACTCCTACATGGCCTCTCACTGATACCTTTACCAAATCGTGTTCACATACTTAGCTCACAACAGTAGGACATGTTCTCACACCTCTAATTCATCACCGATGAATCAGACCTGACTCAACTCTAAGCAATAGCAGGCATGACAAACAAGCATGAATGAGTAGGCACACCAGGGCTCAAACAACTCCTACTCATGCTAGTGGGTTTCATCTATTTACTGTGGCAATGACAGGTCATGCAAGGAAAGGGGTTCAACTACCGCAGCATGTAATGGTTGAATCGTTGTTGTCCTAATGCAGTAAAAGAGAGCAGGAGCGAGAGAGTGGGATTGTATCGGAATGAACAAGGGGGTTTTGCTTGCCTGGCACTTCTGAAGATAGTATTGGGTCTTCATCAGTGTCAACGATCACAACGTCGGAACAACGTCTACCGAGGGGGAACAACACCGGCAAACAAAGAATAAACACAATCAACGCAATGCACAATATGATGCATGAACATGGCAATATGCTGTGAATTGAGCTAATGTAGCTAGCAACAAGTGCAAGGGAGTCCATTTGAACCAAAGGTTCAAATGCAAACTCTAGTTTGAGCATTTAAAATGGAATTTGAATGTTTTCACTTATACAGCAGGTATAAGTTGGGTTTTCATGCATGAAAGTAGCATAAATGGACAGATTGGATTTTTCTGATAATTTTTCATATATAAATTATTTCATTTGGAGTTACGGTTGATTTTCTATGATTTTTAGAAGTTTATAGAATTTTCTGGAATTCATAAATCATTTCTGATTTATTTAAAACTCCAGAAAACAATTACTGTGTCACAATTACGTCATGATGAGGTCACCAGGTCAACTGACCCGGTCCGGGTCAAACCTGACCCGCGGGGTCCATTGGTCAGCGACACAGCATTGGCTAGATCACAGGCAGGTGGGGTCAGGTCAACGGCCATGTCAGCATAGTCAACACTGACACGCGGGCCCACTGTTGTTAGATTAAACTTAATCTTATTTAGTTAGCCGGTTAGTTAGGCGGTGGGGCCTGGCTGTCAGTTTCACCTGAGGTTTAATTAGTGGTGCAATTAGCCGCTAATGACGTGTCCATGTGATCCAAAATGGCGGTTAGCCGCCGGTGCTAATCGGGACACGGCGGGGTTGCCCGTCCGGCCAACTCCAGTGACGAGAGGTCGCGCGGCCGGGTGCGTTGGAAGCGGCGCAACAAGGCGCGTCCGTTGGTGGCCCCGGGTGGCGCTGGGGTGGCGTGCAACGGTGTGGACGGCGAGTTGGGCGGCGGCCGGAGTTCGGTGTGTAGGGCACCTGCGGCTAGAGCAAGCGGGTGAGCAAAGAGAGCAGCGGGGCAGCAACTACGTGCGTGTGCGAGTGTGCTGGATAGGTTATTGTGATTGAAAGGCCACCGGAGCATCACCGGCGATGAGCTCGGGCGGCGGCGGGTTTCTGTATCCGATGAATCGATGACTACGGGGAGCAAGCAAGGCGGAGGAGAGGGGGGTTCGGTCCGTGAGCTCACAGCGGAGACGTAGGGAAGGTCAGCATGCTCGGGGAAGGCCTGGGTGCGATGAGACGGCGGCGGCGATCTTGGCCGCCCGTGGTTGGAGATGATGTTGCGGGCGTCGCTTTGGGGCTCTCCTCGTCGCGTGCCTCGGCAAGGAGGGGCGAGGACGAAGTAGCGGAGCTTCCTAGCGCGTTGGCGAGGCGTGGGGTGGCTAGTGGCCATGGCTACGGCGAGCGGCTACGACAAACGGGCTCGGGCGTGCTACAGAGAGAGCGCAGGGGAAGGGAAGTGAGCTGCAAGAGAGGGGAAGGACCAGGGGGGCTCTGGCGTCTCTAGGCGCCCGGTCGAGGACGGGGAAGGAAGCAGGAGGTGGTGGGGAGATGTGGCTGTGGTCGGCTGTGATGCAGGCATGCAGCAGCTCCTACTGGCAGGAGCTTGAAGAAGCTCCTGTCGGTTGGGCTGGTGGGTTGGGCCAAGAGAAGCTGGGCCAGGCTACAGGAGGCCAGGTGAGGTTTATGCCCTTTTTTTAGCTTTCCGTTTTGTTTTCTTTTGATTAACATTCTGCCACTATTTAAAATCCAGAAAAATTTCAAAACAGTGACAAAAACCCTTTGAATATTTTTATGTTGCTGGATGGACTTTTCTAATAGCACATAAAACATTTCAAAGTTATTTGAAACATATTCCATATAGTATGAACATAATTCCAAATTCAAATACAATAATGATTTAAATTCAGTGCCCAAAATTTTCCAGAAAAATGTTCACCATTTTTGGTTTGGACTCAAAGCCTTGCCAAAAATATCAAACATTGATGACGGCATTTTGGGTTCATTGAATGTAATTTTCAGTTGAACCTAGTTGATTTAATTTTTGTGCTAGGGTTTGGAACAATCCCCATTTCAATTTCACATAACTTTAGACATGATGCATGGATGCAATGCCACTATCTGCAACAAAATTATAGAGATGTTAAAACTCACCCCCACTAAACAAGAATCTCGTCCCGAGATTCAAGACGTGAGGTAAGAAGACAAAGGGGACACAAGGCTAACACGATCTTCATGAACCTATTGCCCTTCTCGAAGATGTTGATCCATTACTTCAAATTGATCTTGGTGTCCTTGCTTTCGAGATCTTCATCCATCACGATGATGACGGAAAGAAACTCTACCGAAATCGATCTTCTCAAAGATCGAGCAACTCACGATCAACTTATGGAGTGAGATGTAGAAACATCTCTCGAGCTGGGACACAAAGCACACATCAAGAGGGGAGGAAAGAATAGATGACGAGGTTTCAATTTGTCAGGCTACAATTCCACACTTGAATAAGATGGAGCATGAAGTTCAAAGTAGCAAGGAGATAATTGCCATGATTCCAAAACGTGATACCTTAGGGAAGATGACTCGTAGAATTATTCCCTTAAGTGGCAAAATAATTACTTTTGATACTGAGATCATTGGAACTCATTATACTAGCCTAAGGCAATCACAAACGATCATTTGATGGAGTTCGGAAGAATGACATACTCGGACTAGAATGGATGATGTGGGCTACCTTGTTGAAGACAACGCAATAGATGATTTTTTTTCTTATCATCCGAAATAGATTGGACCCATGGTAAGCCTAATTTTGAAGATGACCCTGAATAACAATTACTAAAAGTGCAGACCATAGCACAATGGCACAATGGCAGGCGGAAGCTGGGAGCCAAATGTAAATGTTGGGAATGTTCCAACCATCATATCTGCCTGAGATTCAGATCTGGTTGGTAACAGGATACTTCAGACAACATGTCTAGAAAAGAAAGGTTGCAACACAAGTCGCGAGATAACGTTGCAAGACTCTCGGGAGATGAACTACGATAGCAAGCTCCAAAACATGAGCTTGTTCTGCTACACACATGTAAATATGTTGTCCAAGACAAGCATGACCACATAGTAGTCTTATAATAAAACACTACCAAGTTCAGGTGAGGAACCATCAACGAGGATATCAAAGTCCTTACATAAGTCTGGATTAGCTCTTAAGAAGGAACTTCTTCTCCTCGAACAAGTCAATCAGTGGCTTGCTGTGCTAGGGAATACGTATGGAGTGGAGGTAATTAATCTACCAAACCATAGAATACTTCGCACATATGCATGACTGATTTGGGATGATTCCAGAGGAAACAAAACAAACCTTTCTCAAATTCATGGCGGCAACTTACACCTAATGCACGTGAACTTGGAGAAAGTCACTTCTTTCAGCAAAACATATACCTCATGAGTGAAAAACGAAGGCAATGCTTACAAAGTTTCCAACACTAGCTCAATGTTCAACATGAATCATGGAGGAGACAAAATGCTGCTGAGGGGCTCAACAACAACTCATCGGAATTTTCCATATCACTGGACTTCCACCATTATGTGAACAATGTGATAGTATTGGTCAGACCAAAAGATGTAATGGTGTGTGCTCAAGGAATCAACCACGAGTAAGACAACATTACGAATATCGTTGGTTCTAACTTGATTTGATGATAGCCCACACTCAAAACAAGGTTTGGACAAGACAATAGATTCAACAGCTGATCACGAGGATCTGTCGATGAAGATATCATCTTTCTTCAACACACACACACTCAAGGATATCCCTTAGTGATGAACTAAGTCGGACAAGCTTTCATCTTCCAACTCTCCAAGTTGTTGTTTAGCTTAACCAACTAGCTCGGGGTATCCAACAGAGATTCTTGGAGAATGGATGGTTTAGAGAAAAACCAACATGATCACGAACTCAACATAGCGATCAGGGAACAACCTGGTAATACTTCCGAGAAGATATTTGGAAAATCACGAACCACCGATATGTTATTAACCTCAAGAACAATCTTGCTTTTCAGGGCAAGACGATATGATCAAGGAGCGAGGGATTGTCACAATCCTAACTCAGTGGTCGATGAGTGCACCCGGAAATATGGACTAGATAGCACGATCAATCTTAGGATGATGATTCAATAACCAGCACGCTAAGAATGAGAGTATTGTCCATTAACTACCAAGCAATGGAGTTGCTAGGAGTATTGATTTCGCACATCATAGTACACTTGTCGGTATTCCGATTACAATAACATGGAACCGAGGAATGAACAATGATGGCAAGAAGTATTATTGCGTCAAGAATTCATAAGAGGTGGTGCAATTCTCATGACACTCCTGACATAAAGATGGTAACACTCCAAGGTAGAGCAGAGCAAAAGCTGGATTGGCATTTTGATCTGCGGAATACATTGTTTTGACCCAATCATAGATATGGATGAGGTTCTGGAATTTGTTTCTCCTAGTCATTCTAGAATAGGATGGCTTGACGGACCACAAGAATAATAAGCATCGATAGCACGGATGCACAATTACTCCTGACTATCAATTGATAGATGAAGGTCGGAATACAAATGAAGAGGGACAACTCAAGGGGACATATATGTTTCTGAGTTGTGGATGCATAGATTAATATGTCGAACCAAGTTCAACAGGTTTCTTCCAGATAACCCATGCAGAAAGGTAGAACTGGCAGAATCACAATTATGGATGGAGAACTCCTCAAGAGTACTCTGATTGTGATATTTCGGTTCAACGAGAAACTTTTGCCATAAATAGTTCATGGTATTTGGAAGAAGGAAATACCACGGACCTCGAGGACTATCGCAAAGGTTACTAATATCCTAAAGGAATGAGCAAATACTATCAACATGAGATAACTAGATTGAATCTCGGGTTCAAGAACCCAAGAATAGAATACCTACTACTAAATGGCATCACGGGATGACTTCGAGAAAAATGGCCAGAATCATCACACCGGGAATACAAAGCATTGCTAGATTAGTGGGTGGTTCGCTAGAATGCCTAGGGTCATAATACTAGCTCCAACATATATGTCAAGGCAATGGAGTACCTCAACAGACCGATTAGTGTGCTTAATCTGGCCCAAAAGGACATTGGAAATGGGATGAAGGGATTTGCAAATGCATCATACTATTTAGAAATCTGGGATAACTCAGACAGCATAACAGATGTAATTGCTCAAAAATATTTGAGACAACCTGCAAAATGGTGGCATAGCCACTCAACATCACAAACTCAAGGTTCTGAGGCCAGCTATGAACATATGGCAGTAGTAGGAACTGAACTGAGGCATGAACCCAACAATCCTAGGCAACTACGGTTTAGTAACACGTCATCCTGAGAGATAGAAGAGAAGCCTAGTTCTTAACCCCGTAGAAAAGATAAGATGACTCAGATCAGAAGGTCATGAGGATAAGGAGTAAAAGAGCCTTACATTCTCATCCACAATCAATTCCCTTATATAACTAAAGCATTTCAACACACGACTTCGACCAGCTTGGCTTGCTAATCCTACAGACAGTCAGGCTCTGATACCAAAGCTGTCAGGACCTCGATTCTAAGTCACACGATCTAGCCTGTAACACCTCATATCACTTTGCGGCCTCACGCACGGTATCCCCACGGGTGTCGCCTTACCATGGCCCGGGACCATTTGTGCCTTTTGGCTCACGTATATGATAGTGTCGCTAGCATCCATATGACAGAGAACCCAGGCCGACATGACTAGTCATGAACCCAAAGTGGCACTAACTTACGGGGACAGGCATACATGAATCAACATTGAGCATGTCGGTCAGCAGCGTGTGAATCCGGGTTGTAGCAACTAGGCTAACAGGACTCCGGGAACCCGGGCTATAGCAGGCTAGCAGGACTCTGGTTGTCATCGCGTGACATTTCCCCGAAGGGACAGACACAGGAACAAAGTGAATCACATGTTGACCAGTCTAAGTGTTCCAGAGCAGTAGTGCTGGGCTAGCAGGACTCCGGTAAACCGGGCTGTTGCAGACTACCATGGCTCAGTGGAAGCACTAGACTACATTTCCCCATAAGAGAGGCTACCAAGGATGAACAACTAGGTTGTCGGATCCCACACATACCAAGCATTTCAATCATACACACAATATGCTCGATATGTATAAATACAACATGGCATCACAACATAACTCTACGACTCAAGTATTTATTCATTAGGCTTCGAGGAGCCAAGTATTACAAACATGGGTCTCATGACCCAACATACAGAGCATACAAGCATCAAGCACATGCGGAAGCTTAACTTGTCTGAGAATAGACAACTACAAATGCAGAAGGCTGAGAAGCCTGACTATCTACAAGACCCTCCCAAGGGTACAAGATCATAGCTGAGGTAACAAGCTAAACGTCGAAGTCCACGTGGAACTACTAGCGAGACCGAAGTCTCTCTGCAAAACATAAATTAAGCAAATGTGAGTACAAATGTACCCAGCAAGACTTACATGAGAACTGTCTACATATGCATCAGTATCAACAAAGGGGTGGTGGAGTTTAACTACAGCAAGCCAGCTTTGACTTGGTGGCTATCCTGAACTACAACTGCAAGTAACTCTTTTGAGGTGGTGCACACGAGTCCACATATTCACCATACCAATACACCACTATGGATCCGCTCCCGTCTCCCTACGAGAATGCCACCCATAGCACTCACGCTTATCTTGCGCATTTTAGAGTATGCACTTTCACTTGTCTATGAACTATGCAAGGGGTGCAAGTTTCCACATCTGAGGAATCCGGCTATTCGAATAGATAATGATAACCCTGCAGGCATGTACTTCTTCACACACGCTCTCGCCACTTACCACCATGTACACGTCGTGTATCTCGGCAACCTTCAAGCGGAAGCCTGGCGAGGTAGTCGGCCACGACCTGACTAACCACACAAGTCTCTAGTCCAGGTTTATCGCCTATTCGGGTTCCATCCGCAAGTAGATCCGGCCGGGGTGTCGCTCACAGCCCCAAATGATGTGAGCAGGGTTCCCAAGCCGACTATCCGGGTGCCACTTGGTACACCGTGCCACTATGCCTAGTCTCTCCAAGCCCACCTGTACCGGGTGCCACTTGGTAGACTACTAACACAACCTACAAACACCAGAAACTAGTTGCAACTCCTGGACAGACATCAGGTTGATTAATAAGTCGAGAGGGGCACTTAAGCATTCCAATGCGTGGTAGTATCTGTTCATGGATCACAAACACAGAACTCAGTTCCTAAGGACGGCTTCAATGAGACAACCCACCATGTACTCCTGCATGGCCTCTCACCGATACCTTACCAAATCGTGTTCACACACTTAGGTCACAACAGTAGGACATGTTCTCACACCTCTAATTCATCCTTGATGAATCAGACCTGACTCAACTCTAAGCAATAGCAGGCATGACAAACAAGCATGAATGAGTAGGCACACCAGGGCTCAAACAACTCCTACTCATGCTAGTGAGTTTCATCTATTTATTGTGGCAATGACAGGTCATGCAAGGAAAGGGGTTCAACTACTGCAGCATGTAACAGTTGAATCGTTGTTGTCCTAATGTAGTAAAAGAGAGCAGGAGCGAGAGAGTGGGATTGTATCGGAATGAACAAGGGGGTTTTGCTTGCCTGGCACTTCTGAAGATAGCATTGGGTCTTCATCAGTGTCAACGGTCACAACGTCGGAACAACGTCTACCGAGGGGGAACAACACCGGCAAACAGAGAATAAACACAATCAACGCAATGCACAATATGATGCATGAACATGGCAATATGCTGTGAATTGAGCTAATGTAGCTAGCAACAAGTGCAAGGGAGTCCATTTGAACCAAAGGTTCAAATGCAAACTCTAGTTTGAGCATTTAAAATGTCATTTGAATGTTTTCACTTATACAGCAGGTATAAGTTGGGTTTTCATGCATGAAAGTAGCATAAATGGATAGATTGGATTTTTCTGATAATTTTTCATATATAAATTATTTCATTTGGAGTGGCGCTGGGGCCCACTTTCAGTGTCTCAAGGTTAAATAAGTGGTTATTAGCTTAAGATAATCACCTGGCAGGTCGGGCCCGCACGTAGGGCCGGCGAGGTTTACGCCGGCGACCTCTGGACGCGGCGGCATCCGCGTTACAGGCCACGGGGGCGGCGACTAAGGGCACCGGGGCGTAGCCCGGGCTCTCGCGCATCCAGCGGAGCAGGTAGGAGGAGCTGGGGTGGCCGGAGCTCGCCGGAGCGAAGCTCAAGGCGGTGGCCGACGCGCGGGTTCGGGCGGGATCGAGCTACGGGGCACGGCGGGGGCTGTGGAGTGCCTCGACGGCCTCCTGGCGTCACCAGGAGCACGGTGACGCGCGTGGTTGCGAGTTGCAGCGGCTAGCGCGACGGCGGCAACACGAACGACAGCTAAGAGCTACGGCCATGGCGGGGAACAAAGCTACGGCGAGCGGCAAGCCACGGGGTTAGGGGCAACTGACATTGGTTCGGAAGGCATGCCCAGCGGCTCGAGGGAGGCTCTCGAGTCGATGGAGCGGCGTCGGCGATCTCGGGTGGCCGGAGGTGAAGAAGACGGCGGTGACGGCTCCGCGGGGCGTCCCCGGTTGCGTGGCTCGTCGAGGACATAGAGGATGTCGTGGCGGAGCTTGTAAACACGGAGAGAGGGCGAGGGGAGGCGGTGGCTGTGGCTATGGTGAACGGCGGCGACGGCAGCGCTCGGTCATTCGCGCGAGAGAGCGAGGGAGAGGAGGGGAGGCCACGAGAGAGAGAGGTGCAGGGCGGCGCGTGGCGTCGTCAAAGGTGTCCAGGGCGACGGGGGAGTGAGGCAGATAGGCAGGAGGTGGCCGGACGCGTGCGTGCACGCCGCGGGCACACGCCCCTGTCCTCCTGGCGAGAGGAGAGGGACGACTGGCTGTGGCCAGTCAGCTGGGCCGGTACAGAG
Organism: Triticum aestivum; assembly: GCF_018294505.1. Lineage (NCBI taxonomy): Eukaryota > Viridiplantae > Streptophyta > Magnoliopsida > Poales > Poaceae > Triticum > Triticum aestivum. The sequence goes on along the minus strand of NC_057800.1, from coordinate 317,624,916 downwards.
CCAGGACAGCAAGTGGCCCATGTAAGTCCAGGTAAGGTTTTCCCCTTTTTTGTTTTGTTTTCTATTTCTGTAATTTGTTTTGTGATTTAGTAAAACACTAAATCAATTTATTTTCTTCTGAAATTTATTGTAGGAGCTAGTTGAAATATTCCAAAGCCCCTCACATAAAAATCAAAATTATTGGACATATATAAATAAATATAACATATATATATCTATCCAATGCAAATAATTATTGCATTAATTCCATATGGCCAAAATAAATATTTATGAGCTCCTGAAAATATTTGTTTGAATTTTACCTGTGACCAATATTTTCAAAGAGCAACATGAACATTTTCTTGGACCTTTTTGGAGCAACTTTCATCTGGGTTATTTCCAGAAATGATTTCTGTGGGTTTCAAAAATCCCCAATTCAAATTTAAAAGAAGTTTAAACATGATGCACACATGACTAGCTTGTCTAGGTCATACCAGAACTAGGGATGTGACACATAGCTTGTGTACGCATCCTTGCCATGTACTTGACATGTTGTTCATCTAGTCTCATGCCACACATTTTGTGAGGTGTTCTTGTTCTTCTTGCTCTCATTCTTCATCTTCATGTAGTAGGGGTCGATGATGTCGAGGCGAGGTAAACCAGGGAGTTCACTTTGTTTTTTTCACTTCCCCAGACCTTGTAGTGGTGCAGGATGTTGACAAGATTCGGCCATTTCAAGCCCGAAACCTTGAGCGCTTTTAGATTGTTGGTGGTGTCCACCGTAGCGAAACTATAGTCGGAGCTGTTGATAAACCTGGAGAAATGCTCGCAAGGCCTTGTGACAAGGTGGTAGTGGTAGACAAGGACATCATGTCGCACGCACAAGTGGGCGGCGGCAACCTTCTGATCATGCTCCGCACAACCGATGTTGTACTCGAGGTCGAAGCCGACCACTTGGTACTTGTCCTCACCAAGGAACGGCTCCATAGTTTGGATGGAGCTCTCCACCGAGACCGAATCTTTCATGTACACCACCGAGAGAGCCTTCCCCCTCACGTGGGTGTCCACTACATGATGCGTGGTGAACTGCCCGCCATTGTCGTTGTCGGCCGCTGGGAGCGCCATTGGAGCCATGGGGATCGCCATTGGAACCGCTGGATGTCCTCTCTATATGTGTCGCCGTGGGTCCACTTATTGTGTCGTGCGACGCGAGAGACGAAGGTAAATGGCTGCATGAATAAATGGGGGCTGGGCGGCATGGATTCTCTGCGCGTCCGCATGGCAGTTTTTGCAATGGGTAACTGCATTGTCGCGCCGCGCCTAGCGCAACCGCATGCACACGAACGTGCATGATCGTGCACCGGCCCCAAACACTAGCAGCGCGCGTGGCGGGACGCGAGCAGAGCGTGATAGAGGCAAAGGAGTCCCGTCCTTCGATGAGATGGTGGCTATCGTTTTAGAGGAAGTCGACTTTAACGATCCGACTACGAACGTGCGAGGACGTCGTGCCTTAGCAATCGCTAAACCAACTCCAAGGGGTTATTGACCACGCCAAAGCACGATCAACCTGACCACGAGGGCCTGTTTCCTACGAGCAAACGAAGAGCAAGCAAGAAACTGAGACTGCAATCTGGATATTGCGAATATAAGATGAAAGCTTTATTGATCAAGGTGGGGTTCTATGACGTCTTGGTCTAGTCGTTGGAAACAAATGAAGTACACGAAGTTGCAGCTATGGCGAACTTTTAATCTAAACAAAACCCAAAGTCTAAACGACGCCCTAAGGGCTGTATATATGGAGGAAGAGGGGGGGGATTTCGTGGCCCTTGGAGGAGAGGTCCGAAACCAAACCTAACTCTTGTTTCCCCACACATATGGACTCTAAAAACATCCTATACTCAAGTATTTCGAAAATACATGGGCCTGGCCCAATAACAAGGTGAGTCAGCACCTAAATAGACTCTGGACGAAATTTATGAAGTGGCATCTTGTATATTTCTTCCAAGGCTTCATGCACTCCTAATGGTGGCTTCAAAGTACTGAAATCATCACTTGTAACTCTGTTCTTGTTCCCCTTGCGCATGCCATCATCTCCATTCTTGAACTTGCTCCAAGGTTCATCTTTCTTGTCCAAGCTAGGCCCTTCATTTGTAAGCAAAACAAATGTATCCGATTTAGGCAGCATCATATTCTCATGAACATTAGAATCGTTACCAAGAAACGAAAGTACCTGATAATTCAATTGGCGTGCGCGAGCTCGAGTAATTAGTCCAGTGTGTATAGCAGCAGGGGTTGTGGTTGTAACAATGGTATTGATGTCCTGATCATCCTCCCCTTCTTGATATGAAGTCATCCTCGATGAAAGTTCATCGTCCTCACCCAAATAAGGCTTCAAATCTGCAATGTTACAGTGGGACTAACACTAAAATCTGCAAGCAGCTCAAGTTTATATGCATTATCATTTATTTTCTATAACACCTTAAAAGGACCATCAGCCCGTGGCATTAGCTTGATTTGCGCAAATTAGGAAATCTATCCTTACGCAAATGTAACCAAACAAGATCTCCAGGTGCAAACACAACATGTTTTCTACCATTATCTCCAGCAAGTTTATATTTAGCATTCATACGCTCAATGTTTTCCTTAGTTAACTCATGCATTTTTAAAATCAATTCAGCACATTCTTTAGCATCAAAATTAACCTTCTCCAAAGATGGAAGACGCAACAAATCAATAGGTGCATGAGGTAGGAAACCATACACAATTTCAAAAGGGCACATCTTAGTAGTAGAATGCAATGAACAATTATAAGCAAATTCAATATGAGGCAAGCATTCTTCCCACATTTTCTTGTTATTCTTCAAAACAGCCCTAAGCATAGTAGACCATGTTCTATTGACTACTTCAATTTGTCCATCAGTTTGGGGTTGACAAGTAGTACTAAAAAGCAGTTTAGTCCCCAACTTAGCCCATAAACATCTCGAACACTGGCTAAGAAATTTAATATTACGATATGACACAATAGTATTTCGCACACGATGCAAGCGAATAATTTCACGAAAGAATAGATCGACAACATTAACAACATCATCGCTTTTATGACATGGTATAAAGTGTGCCATTTTCGAGAACCTATCCACAACAACAAGTATGCTATCCCTCCCCTTATTTGTTCGAGGTAAACCTAAAACAAAGTCCATAGATATATCCTCCCAAGTAACACAAGGTACAGGCAAATGCATATATAAACCATGAGGATTGAGTCGTGACTTGGCTTTTTGACATGTAGTGCAACGAGCAACAAAACGCTCAACATCCCGTCTCATTTTTGGCCAAAAGAAATGTGTAGCAAGTATATCTTCCGTCTTCTTAACGCCAAAGTGTCCCATTAATCCTCCTCCATGCGCCTCCTGCAACAACAAAAGATGAACGGAGCTTGCTGGAATGCATAGCTTGTTAGCACGAAACACAAATCCATCGTTAAGAACGAACTTGTTCCAAGTTCTCCCTTCCTTACAATTCTGCAATACATCTTTAAATTCAGCATCATGCACATATTGATCTTTGATGGTCTCCAAACCAAATATTTTAAAGTCAAGTTGTGAAAGCATAGTATAACGACGAGACAATGCATCAGCAATAACCTTTTCTTTGCCCTACTTGTGTTTAATGACATAAGGGAAAGTCTCAATGAATTCAACCCATTAGCATGTCTACGGTTCAGTTTTGCTTGACTTTTAATGTATTTCAAAGATTCATGATCATAATGTATAACAAATTCCTTGGGCCATATATAATGTTGCCAAGTTTCTAAGGTCCGAACAAGAGCATATAATTCTTTATCATAAGTAGAATAGTTCAGACTAGGCCCACTCACTTTCTCAGAAAAGTAAGCAACAGGTTTGCCATCTTGTAATAACACACCTCCTAATCCAATTCCACTAGCATCACATTCAAGCTCAAAGCCTTATTAAAATCTCGAAGTTGGAGTAAAGGAGCATGTGTCAACTTATCTTTCAATACCGTGAAGGCTTCTTCCTGTGCGGTACCCCAAACAAAAGGCACATCCTTCTTTGTAAGCTCGTTGAGAGGTGCAGCAATGGTGCTGAAATCTCTCACAAAACGCCTACAGAACCCAGCGAGGCCAAGGAAACTCCTCACTCGTGTGACCGTTTTGGGCTGCGGCCAACTCTCAATAGCTTCAATCTTGGCTTTATCAACTTCAATTCCCTGTGGAATAACAACATAGCCAAGAAAAGATACTCGGTCGGTGCAAAAGGTGCACTTTCCAAGGTTACCAAACAAACGTGCATCACGTAGAGCAAAAAAACAACACGTAAATGTTCCAAATGTTCCTCCAAAGATTTGCTATAAATCAATATGTCATCAAAGTAAACTACCACAAATCGTCCAAGAAAGCACGTAAAACTTCGTTCATTAATCTCATGAAAGTACTAGGTGCATTAGTTAACCCAAAAGGCATGACTAACCACTCAAATAATCCAAACTTAGTTTTAAATGATGTTTTCCATTCATCTCCCAATTTCATACGAATTTGATGGTATCCACTATGCAAATCAACTTTGGAGAATATTGTAGAGCCACTCAATTCATCAGGCATATCATCTAGCCTAGGAATTGGATGACGATAATGAATAGTAATATTATTAATGCCTCTACAATCAACGCACATACTCGACATACCATCCTTTTTCGGCACTAAAATGATAGGAACAGCACAAGGACTAAGGGATTCGCGTATATAACCTTTGTCGAGCAGTTCTTGTACTTGAGGCATAATCTCCTTCGTCTCCTCTGGATTGGTATGGTATGGTGCGCGGTTGGGTAATGATGCATCGGGAATTAAGTCAATTTGATGCTCAATCCCTCTAATAGGTGGTAATCTCGGTGGCACGTCTTGTGGAAAGACCTCAGCGAACTCCTGCAAAATGTTAGTGACAGCAAGAGTCAAAGAGGAAGGCATGTCCTCGAATGAAAATAATGCCTCTTTGCACACAAAAGCATAGCAAACAGATTTGCTAAAATCTAGATCATCAATATCACATTTGGTGGCAAGTAAACATGCACTTTTCAATTTAATTTCAGAAACAACACTAGATGGTTTATTATTAGGCTCCATTTGTTGCTCCAATTCTTGTGCCACAATATGATTTTGACTTTATTTTTCTCCTGTTTTGCTTTATTAGCTCTATTAATATCATCTTTCAAAATGGAATCAGGAGTCATAGGAAGCAAAGTAATAGTTTTATCCTTATGAACAAGAGTATACTGATTGTTTCTACCATGGTGTACAGAATTTTTATCAAATTGCCATGGTCTACCAAGTAATAAGGAACATGCTTGCATAGGTACCACATCACAATCAACATAGTAAGCATATGTAAAGATACTAAAATGCACACGAACATTACATGTTACCTTAAGCTTGCCGCTGTTGTTGAACCATTGGATGTAGTAAGGATGTGGATGTGGTCTTGTGGTGAGAGATAGCTTCTCCACCATCTTCATGCTAGCCAAGTTATTGCAGCTCCCTCCATCTATGATGACGCGAACAGAACGTTCCTTCACAACTCCCGATGTATGGAACAAATTATGCCTCTGATTTTGCTCAGCTTGTGTAACCTGCACACTCAAAACGCATTGAGCAACTAAACATTCATACCTGTCAGCATCTTCAGCAGCCATGTATTGCGTCTCATGATCAGAATCCTCTCCACCATGTTCTTCATGTGTAATAAGAGTCAAAGTCTCCTCATCATAGTCACTAGTGGACTCATACCCGCCATCCTTAGTAACAATCATCACACGCTGAGATTTGCATTCGCTCGCAAAATGCCCTCTTCCCTTACAACGACAACAAATAATATCACTTGTGTGCCCTGTTGATGCCATGGAAGAAGAAGAACTCTATGCAGGCCCAGCAGGTGTGCTCTTGGCAGATAGTGGTGGTTGTGCTTGCTTTCTTGTATCACGGCTGGAGGTGGCACCTGATGGAGGTGCTGGTGGAGTGGAAGTAGAGGATGCACGTGGTGTCCATGATGAAGATCGACCTGCAGAAAAGTTAGTTCGCGCCAATGCGTGTCGATCCTGCACTTCACGTTCAGCTTTACAAGCAAGATGGAATAAACGAGTGATATTAGTATACTCCTTATACTCTAGAATGGACTGAATCACTCTATTTAATCCACGCATAAAACGTGCAAGCATAGCTTCATTCTCCTCAACAATACCACATCTAATCATGCCAGTTTGTAATTCCTTATGATATTCTTCTACAGAATTTTTTCCTTGTCTTAAACGCTGCATTTTTTGAAGTAATTCACGTTGATAATATGGTGGAACCCAACGAGTACGCATAGCACTTTTCAAAGCAGCCCAATTAGCTGGAATAGGATATAATATACAATGTTCATACCACCAAACACATGCAAAGCTAGTGAAAGCACAAATAGCAGCAGGAACACGTCTCTCCTCAGGATATTGTAAAGATGTAAATCGTTGTTCAGTTTCTAACTCCCAAGTAAGATATATATCAGGAACATATCTACCCACAAATGGTGGAATGTTCAATTTCAGTTTAGGGAGATGGTCATGATCACGTACCTGAGGTGGTTGTGCAGCCCTACCATTGCGATGATATGCATGAGGACGACCTGGTGGCGGTGGTGCTGGTGGTTGCACGTAGTTCTGATTTTGATCAACCTCATCCTCGTAATGGTCCTGCACCTCTGCAGTAGCAGCAGGAGCTACAGGAGCATCAACATTGGCACCAGAATTTTGACCAGGCTCAAGGGGAATGCGCAGTGCCCGTCCCACTTGATTTTGAAGGCGATGTTGTTGTTCTTCTTGTTGTTGTTGTAGAGGTGCGTTAGGTGCAGCCGGTGGTGGTGGTGGAAGGCGCGCGAGCAATTCATTAAATTTGTTATCGAGCTTTGTTTCTAACGTCTTCTCCATGCCATCTATCTTCTCCATGGCCTCTTCAAATCTGTTTAGCACATCTTGCACATGTCCACTCATCATTTGCTGAAATTTATCATGTAGCTCTTTGTTCGTCATGTTCTCCCAATCTGTCTCATCGGCTTGTGATCCTGCCATGGTTAGCAGCAATAGAAACACACAAGAATATGATCCTACAGACTACTAGGAAGTGGTGGTGGTGGTGGTGTATCACAAATCCGGCAAGCGAATCTCAAATTCTTACTAGTTCTTATCCAGCAGCAGGTGGTGATCAGCAACCGTCGTAGTCAAAATGCTCAAAGATTGGATAGAGCGATTGCCAGGTGGTGTCAAACACACGATGTAGATGTATTTGGAGCTGGGAAGGCTTATGATTGTAACATCCCAAATTTTCAATTTGGAATGTTATACATTAGATCATCATGCATGTCATATTTTCTTGCATTTTGCACGATCCTAGAAATTTCACGCAACTCAAGGACCCTCGGAGAGAGTTGGAGATTTCGTTATTTTCATAATTGAGAGTTTTCTCAAATATTGAAAAGAGGATCATTTGATTTATTTATTTCATCTTCAATAATTTTTCCGATATCAAAAATAATGAGAGAGGGAATAATATGACTTTCCCCAAATTTAGGAAAAATGAAGATTTAATAAATAGATCAATTTGGTTTTGCCGGAGTTTATTCGCGTTTTATTTGGATAGGGAAAAATGCGCGTTTTCGAAAATTTCATTCTAGGTCCGGAGTAAAGTTCATTTTGTTCGGCTCATTTTTAGGAGTCGGGGAAAATTTACTTTAGTAATTTTGGAGTTCATTTAGTTCAGTTTTCTTTTTTTTCTGCGCGCGTAACCGTTTAAAAAAAATCCGCAGCGCCTTGGGCCAAGGCCCAGCCAGCAGGCCGGCCGGCCAGGCCCCAGCCTCGCGCGTGCCAGGCGCCAGCGCCCCAGGCGGCCGCCTCGCTCGAAGCCGAGTCCCAGCGGGACTCTGGCCACCGTAGCCCCCCCTCTTTCCTTTGTTTTGTTTTCCTTTTCCTACTCTATTTCTTGTCCCCTACCCAAGAAACCCCCTCCCCACACCTATATAAATACCCCCACACCCCCCTCTCCTCACACCAAAACCCAAGCCCCTCTCTCCTCCCCAAGCCGCGCCCCACCCCGCGCCCCTCACCCGCCGCCGCCGCCTTAGCCCGCCGCCGCCCGGAGCCCGCCTCCCGAGGTAGCCGCGCCGCCTCTTTCTATTCCTCGGTTCGGTTTTTCTTTTAGAAACCGTTCCGTTTCTTCTCTTTTTCTTCCTATTCTTTTCTTTTCTTCCGGTTTTTGTTTCGGTTTTCTTCTGAAACCCTAGATCGGTTTTCCGTTTCTTTTTTGGTTTCTTTTCCGAAAACCCTAGATCGGTTTTCGTTCTTCTTTCGGACCGTTCGTCTCAATGAACGTGATCACCGATTATTCCCCGATTAATGACGCATGTTCGTTTAATTGTTCTTCTTTTCTTTTCGTTAGATTTATTCCGCTTCTAGTCTTTCTTCTCGCTCGTTTATCGGAATCAGGTGATTCAAACACCTGGAGTTTCATTTCGAAACCGCCGTTCCGTCTAAACAACTTAAACAAGTTTTGCCCCGGTAAAATTTGACCTAGTTTCAACTTGCTAGAACCGAGTTGTTTTCTTCCGCCGCTGGTTTTCCGTTTCTTGGTTCGGTTCGTTCTTTCTTTGCAACCGGAGTTCTTAAGTTGAACTTCCTGGTTCGTTCTCTTGTTCGAGTTTTACCTGTGCATTAGATGAGTACTTATTGTGTTCTTGTTATTTGTCTGCGATAGATCACCCGGATTGCGCCGCTTGTTACTTCGAAACCCTAGGTCTCACGGATTCTCAGCCAGGCAAGTAACACTTTGATCATACCTTTGCTACAACCCATGTTTTATTGCATTAGATCAATCCTCTCACATTGCATGATTAGGATCTAATTAAATTGTGGGATGGGAAGTAGATGAGGTAGTACCTATCACCTGTATTATTATGAAACCTTTGGGAGTTACTTCTACGTTTGCTTATTATGCCATGCTATGCTAGTAGACGTGGATTGGGTGAGTGATATCCATGACAGATGTGAGTTGATAATTTTAATGGTTTATCTAAGGTGTCAACTTAAACACACATCTGGGTGGATTGAGGCACCTGATGTCTATCAGGACTTGCCTGTTTTTTTTGGACCGCTACCCAGGCTCAAAGGGATCATAAGATCTTTCAAACTAGAAACTTACGTGTGCAGCCACAAGCCATTATGGGCTCTGGCATAGTTGACTAAGTCGTGCGAACTCTTACGGGTAGACTAGCAGATGTAGGGGAAGTAGGTGTACCGGTCTACCCACATGTAAGGTGCTAGCGCTTCTGAAAGACTGTGTCTCGGTCATCCGTCTTCTCAAACACCATGTAGTGCGAGAAACCAAACGGAGGCGATCGAGTCTTGTGGGGAAAAGTGCGCAAACCTCTGCAGACTGTACAAACTAATCATGATTAGCCGTGTCCCTGGTTATGGACAACTTGAGTATCTAGTACTTGAATATCATGTGAATCTCATCATGTTACTTATAATTAATGTTGTTGGGTTTTAATTGTCCACTTAATTGGGAACGGAATGTTGTCAACCATTCTCGATGTTTAACAACTACCATGATAGTTAAATAAATTTATTCCTTTGCAGTAGGGAAAAACTGGCTTTACGCAAAACTGTAACCATAGAGCTTTCCACCAGCCATATATGCATGTAGTATAGCTGTTTCATTCCATTACTCTCTATGTGTTACATTGCCAGCATATTCCATGTGCTGACCCGTTTTCAGGCTGCAACTTCTCATGTTGCAGACTTTTCAGACGACAAGTAAGATGCTTTTAGGTCGTGGTTCTATACTCAGTGATGCCGTTGGAGTTGATGGACCCATTTATCTTCCGAGTCTTCCGCTGTTATCGTTATTAGATGGCCTTAAGCCATATTTATTGTAATAAGTTCTCTTTGAGACAACGATGTAATAAGCGTGTGATTGCCACTCTGTTATAAATCCTTCGATGTACTGTGTGGTGTCAGCATTACTGATCCAGGGATGACACCTGAGCACAGAGCACTTGATCCATTCAGGTCGGGTCGCCACAGAGATGGTATCAGAGCACACGCTGACTGTAGGACACGACCACTAAGTTAAAGCCATAGATCACCATTCTCTTCTCATTTTCTAACTCCTCATCTTTTCTACCCTATTAGGATGACGAACGCGAAGATTAAGTATGCTCAACCGGATAAAGGCACACCTTTTGGATTTCACTTGAAAGAAGTCACCAAGTACCTAGACATTGGATTACCAAGCTTCACGGGAACCTTCAATGCCACTCTGCGTGAAGAGGAGCGCTGGAAGATTCAAGCTCACGTTCCAGGAAGGACATTCGCACCAATCACGAAGCCCATAGATAGTATTTTCAATGCACCAACCTGGAGTCTGGGAAAGAGCATGGCAGCTCATATCACCATAGGACGCATTGGAGAAGTTTATCAAGAAGACCTCAAGGACACTATCTACCAGATTTGCAGACGCCGAGATGAACAATGGGAGTTAGTCAGCACCAAGAATGATACATCCATTGCATCATTCATCCAGGAGTTAAACCAGCACATTCGACGCCACGAGAACCAGATGTGCAACGATATGATAGAGTTGAAGAATGCAAAGGCAAGGATCATTGAACTAGAAGGAGAACTGAAGTCTACACGCAAGGACTACATGGACGAGATCGTAGCTCTAGCAAGACACAATGGCGATCTTAAGCAGGAGATTGAAGAACTCAAGAGGAAGTTAGCATCCCAGGAGGAAGACAAGTACGTCGCAAGTCCGGACAACTACATCATCATCGACGACACTGATTCGGATCCAAGTGAACCCGACTTTGAAGACGAAGCTGGAGCAGATATCATGGAGTCTTCCACCGGTTCAAATTTCTAGATGACCACCAGATAGTAGTAGTATTCCCCCATGTAAACACAATAGTTCGAGCACTTTTGCGATAGTTAGACCGTTGTAAGCCCTTGTTTGATTAAATGAAGTGATTTTGTGTGCATTTGCTCATGAGCATATGGGTAGTGTTTTCCCTTTAGACCCCCTCTATTCTTATATCTCATCTTTTCTAAACCCTTAGATGCCTCCGAGACGTGACAATGGATTCCCACCGGAGCTCACTCAATTGATCCAGCAACAGAATCAATTGATGCAGATGTTAGTCCAGAACCAGCAGAACAACAACAACAACCCACCACCACCACCACCTGTTGACCACTTAGCCCGTTTCCTTAGGCTGAATCCGCCGGTGTTTTCCAGTAGCACCAAGCCAATAGTAGAAGACGATTGGCTCCGCAAGATAGGAAGGGAGTTGACCACTGCAGGATGCACGGATGGTGAGAAAGTAAAGTTTGCCGCTCACCAGCTTGACGGACCCGCGACAGCATGGTGGGAGAATTTCACAGCCACTTACCCAGTTGACGCTGTCACAGGGGATCAGTTTCAGCATGCTTTCCGCATTGCCCATGTTCCAGCAGGAGCTATGGCCATGAAGAAGCGTGAGTTTCGCAACTTACGCCAAGGAGGAATCACAGTTGGCAGTACGTTGACGATTTCAGCAAGTTAGCACGTTATGCCCCAGATGACGTTGCTACGGATGCAGCTAAGCAGGAGAAGTTTCTGGAAGGACTGAATGATGAACTAAGCATGAAGTTGATGGTAGCAAGTTTCAACAACTACCAGGAGTTGGTAGATCGTGCCATCATGATTGAAGGAAAGCAACAACAGATTGAGAACCGTAAGAGGAAGTATGGACAGGGGAAGTATAACTCTGGAGCCCAGCAGAAGCCCCGCTTTACCCCTAAACCGGGAGTGCATTTTCAGCATACCCATGGAGGAGGTAGTTCGCACAACCATAATGGCCACAAAAATGGTAACGGGAATGGAGGAAGCAACGGCCAGAATCGGACTATCCCATCGACCCCAACCAAGAGAGACATGAGTCAAGTCACCTGTTTTAAGTGTTCCAAGACCGGACATTATGCCAATGAATGTCCAGAAGTCCAGAATGGAAATGGCAATGGAAGCTCTGGGAAGAAGTCGAACCCTTTCAACAGGGGACAGGTGAACCACATTAGTGTGAAGGAGGTTGAAGATCAACCTGATGCAGTAATCGGTAAGTTTCTCGTTAAGTCATTTACTGCACTTGTTCTTTTTGACACTGGTGCATCGCATTCATACATATCAAGGGGATTTGTGGATAAATATAACCTGCCAACCCAAGCCCTTAGGTCACCCATGTTAGTAAGCTCACCAGGAGCGGAGTTTATGGCTAGACGATGGTGTGATCGGTTACCATTAAGGATTCATAACTATGTGTTTCCCTCAGACCTAATAGTATTGGAATCTCAAGGATTGGATGTGATATTAGGCATGGATTGGTTATCAAAATATAAAGGGAATATTGAGTGTGCCAGTAAGACAATTTTGCTTACCACACCAGAAGGAAGAAGGATCAAGTATGTATCCCGGCATGTGCCAAACAGGACACAAGTAAACTGCCTAACAGGAGTTGTGCAAGAAGAAGTACCAGTGGTAAAGGATTTTCCTGATGTATTTCCTGAGGAATTACCAGGCATGCCACCGGATAGAGACATTGAGTTTTTGATTGAGTTATTGCCAGCTACAGGCCCAATATCGAAGGGACCGTACCGGATGCCAGGAAAGGATTTGGTGGAAATTAAGAATCAGATTAAGCAGTTATTGGATAAAGGTTACATTCGCCCAAGTTCTTCGCCTTGGGGATCACCCGTAGTTCTAGTGGAAAAGAAGGATGGATCATTAAGGATGGTTGTAGATTATCGAGGATTGAATGAAGTAACCATCAAGAACAAGTACCCACTGCCAATGATCAACGATCTGTTTGATCGGTTGCAAGGAGCTAAAGTGTTTTCCAAGATCGATTTGCGATCAGGGTACCATCAATTGAAGATTAGAGAGCAGGACATACCTAAGATAGCGTTCACCACAAGATATGGACTGTATGAGTATACCGTTATGTCATTTGGATTGACTAGCTGTCAGGACCCCGACTCAATGCCACATCGATCTAGCATGTAACACCTCATATCACTTTGCGGCCTCACGCATGGTATTCCCACGGGTGTCGCCTTACCTTTGCCCGGGACCGTTTGCGCCTTTTGGCACACGTATATGATAGTGTCGCTAGCATCCATATGATAAGGAGCCCGGGCTGACATGGCTAGTCGTAAACCCAAAGTGGCACAAACTTATAGGGACAGGCATCCATGACCCAACATCGAACATGTTGGTCATCAGCGAGTGAATCCAGGCTGTAGCACTGGGCTAGCAGGACTCCGGTGAACCGGGCTGTAGCGGGCTAACAGGACTCCGGTATTCATCGCGTGACATTTCCCCGAAGGGACAGACACAGGAACGAAGAAGGACACATGCCGGCCAGCCTAAGTGTTCCGGAGCAGTAGCAAGCTACCATGGCTCGGTGGAAACACTAGGAGACATTTCCCGGTAAGAGAGGCTACTAAAGATAAACAACTAGATAGTCAGATCCCACACATGCCAAGCATTTCAATAACATACACACAATATGCTCGATATGTGCAAATACAACATGGCATCACAACATGACTCTACGACTCAAGTAATTTATTCAATAGGCTCTGAGGAGCGAGATATTACAAACATGGGTCTCATGACCCAACAATCAGAGCATACAAATCAAAGCACAAGCGGAAGCTATCATGTCTGAGTACAGACATCTATAACTGAAAAAGGCTGAGAAGCCTGACTATCTACCAGATCCTGCCGGGGCACAAGATCGTAGCTGAGGTAACAAGCTAAACGTCGAAGTCCACGCGAAACTACTAGTGAGACCGAAGTCTCTCTGCAAAAACATAAAATAGGCAAACGTGAGTACAAATGTACCCAGCAAAACTTACATCAGAACTAACTACATATGCATCATTATCAACAAAGGGAATGGTGGGGTTTAACTGCAGCAAGCCAGCTTTGACTCGGTGGCTATCCTAAACTACGACTGCAAGTAACTCTTTTGGGGTGGCGCACACGAGTCCACATATTCACCATATCAATACACCACTATGGATCCACTCCCGTCTCCCTACGAGAGCGCCATCCATAGCACTCACGCTTATCTTGCATATTTTAGAGTATCCACTTTCACTTGTCTATGAACTGATATAAGCAACCCAGAAGTCCTTTTCCGCGGACACGGCTATTCGAATAGATGATGTTAACCCTGCAGGGGTGTACTTCTTCATACATGTTTCCACCACTTAGCGTCTGCACACGACATGTGCTCGGCAGACTTCAAGCGAAAGCCGACGTGGGTGTAGACCACGACCTACCTAAACACCTAAGTCTCTAGTCCAGGTTTATCGCCTATTCGGGTTCCATCCATGAGGAGATCCGGCCGGAGTTTCGCTCACAGCCCCAAACGATGTGAACAGGGTTCCCGAGATACCAAACGGGCATCCGGTACACCGTGCCACGTACCTACCGCATCATAGCCCACCCCTACGGTCAGCGCTGTCCACGGCCTCCAGTAAGCTACAAACACCAGAAACTACTTGCAACGCCTGGACAGAGGACTAGGGTGAATAAGAAGTCGAGCAGGGTCATATTTCAGGGCCCAATGTATGGTAGTAGCTGAATCATGGATCACAAACACAGAACTCAATTCCTGAGGACGGCTGCAATGAGACAACCCACCATGTACTCCTACATGGCCTCTCACCGCTACCTTTACCAAATCGTGTTCACACACTTAGCTCACACACAGTAGGACATGTTCACACGCCTCTGATTCATCCCCGATGAATCAGACCTGACTCAACTCTAAGCAGTAGCAGGCATGATAGACAAGCATGAATGAGTAGGCACAACAGGGCTCAAACAACTCCTACTCATGCTAGTGGGTTTCATCTATTTACTGTGGAATGACAGGTCATGCAAAGGATAAAGGGGTTCAGCTACCGCAGCAAGTAACAATTGAATCGTTGTTGTCCTAATGCAGTAAAAGAGAGCAGGACCGAGAGAGTGGGATTGTATCGGAATGAACAAGGGGGTTTTGCTTGCCTGGCACTTCAGAAGATAACATTGAGTCTTCATCAGTGTCAACGATCACAACGTCGGAACATCGTCTACCGGGAGGGAACAGATACCGGCAACAAAGAAGAAATACAATCAATGCAATGCACAATATGATGCATGCTCATGACATGGCAATATGAATGTGTTTTGAGCTAATGCAACTAGCAACAGATTAAATGAAGTTGGTTTGAATACAAGATTCAAATTCAAACTCCATATGTGATTATTCAAATGCCATTTAATTGATTTGTGCTAAACAGCAGCTATAAGTTGTTCTAACATGCATGAAAATGGTACAGATGGATTCCTTGAATTTTTCTGATAATTTTTCATATATAAATTATTTAATTTGGAGTTACGGTTGAATTTCTATGATTTTTAGAAGTTTATACAATTTTCTGGATTTTCTGATTTATTTTAAATCCAGAAAATCATTTAATGCGTCAGCATGACATCACCTTGACGTCATCAGGTCAACAGGGCAGGTTCAGGTCAAACCTGACCAGTGGGTCCACTGGTCAGTGACTGGGGCTGATTAGTGTCGCTGACATGTGGGCCCAGTCAACAGCCACGTCAGCTTAGTCAAAGCTGACGCGTGGGCCCACTGATATTAGTTAAAACTAAACAGAAACTAATCTATGATTAATTAGACGGCGGGGCCCAGCTGTTAATGTCACAGGGGTTAATTAGCAGGGTCATTAGCCCCTAACGACGGCGCCATGTCAGCACGTCGGAGACCAGCCGACGGCGACCACAGAACACGGCGGGGGCACACCGGACTTGCGCTAGGGTGTCGGATTGGCGCGCTGAGGGCACCAGGGCATAGCCCTCGCTCTTGCGCATCCAGAGAGCCAAATGGGAGGGGTTGGGGTGGTTCGAGCTCGCCGGAGTCGAGCTCGTGGCGGCGGCCGGCGTTCGGGAGCAGCCGAGTATGGTGCTAGAGGGCACGGGAGGCGGAGCTACTGGTAGCTGCAGGTTCGTGGAGGCGCGCTGAGCACACTGGTGTACTCGGGTGGGAGCTCCAGTGGCTGCAGTGACGGCGGCGACGAGGTCAGCGGCGGCCGGAGTTCGGCCGCGACGGAGCTATGGCCTAGAGCTCGCAAACGCGAGGGGAAAGAGAGGGGTTCTGCATGGAGGCTCACAGCGAGGTCGATGAGCAGCTCGGTGGTCTCGAGGAGGCGTCGGAGGCGGCGAATCGACAAGCGGCATCCGGCGGCCGTGCGTGAAGAAGACGGCTCGATGACGGCGATGCAGGGCATCCGAGGTCGCTTGACTCGGCGGAGAGGATGAGGACGAGGTAGCCGAGCTGCTAGGCACACCGAGGGGTCGAGGGGGAGGCTCTGGGTGCGGCAACGGCGAGCGGCGGCGATGAGCTCTGCTCGGGCTGCGCGAGAGAGAGAGAAGAGGAAGGGAAGGGGGTGAGAGCGCGGGAGAGTGAGGGAGAGAGGCAGGGAGGTGCGTGGCGCCATCTAGACGCGTCGGGGAGAAGGCGGCAAGCAGGACGTGGCCGGGGCGGCGTCGTTGCTCGCCACGCCTCGTCTCTGTCCTTCTGGCGAGGAAGGAAGACGACAGGGGGGAGAGCGGCGGTGGGCTGGGCCGTGCTGGGCCGGTTGGGGGCGCCAGGTAAGTGGCTGGGCTGCTGGTGGGCTACCAGGTAAGTCTTCTGCTCTTTTTTTAATTTCTGTTCTGTTTTATATTTTGTTCTGTGTTGTTTTAGTTTAGTAAAATACTAAACCATTTAATAAAAATCCTGAAAATAGTTATGTGGCTAGAACTAAAATATACCAACCCACATAAAATATTCCAGTATTATTGGACATATATTATTTATATATCAAATATATATCCAATGCAAATAGTTATTGAATTAATTCAAAGGCCCAAAATAAATGTTTCAGTCACTCCAAAAATATTGGTTTGCATTTAATTCTTGCCAATATTTTCAAGCTGAAAAGGAACATTTTCTTGGACTTCTTTGAGAAGATTTTAATGTTGATCATTTTTAGAAGGTTTCTGAGGCTTTGAAAATTCCCCAATTCAAATTTCATTTGAATTTAAAACATGATGCACATGAGGTCTAGCCTAGTGCATAACAGGACCAGGGATGTGACAACTCACCCCCACTAAACAAAAATCTCGTCCCGAGATTCAAGCGTAGGGTAAGGTGAAGGGGGAACGCAAACTAGCACAATCTTCACGATCCAGGTTGCACTTCATAAGAACCTTGATTCGATCATCATCTTGTCTCGAAGTCTTGCTCTGAGAACTCCAACTAACATGACAACGAGAGGAAAGGAAAGACCCTAAGAGAATGGTTCTTCTCGAAGGTCGAACAACTCAGGATTAACTCACGGAATGAGACATAGCAACATTTCTCGAGCTGAGGGACGAAGCACACCTCTAGAGGGATGGAGTGGAGCAGATGACGAGGTTTACCAGGTAGACTACAATTCCACACTTAAAAAGGTGGTAAACGATTGTCATCATAGCGAGGAGTTGAGTTGCCATGATACCACAACGAGGCACCTTAGGGATGGTGACTCGTAGATATATCCCCTTAAGTGGCAAAAAGAATTACCTTTGATTCAAAGATCATTGAAACTCTTTATACCAGCCTAAGGCAATCACAAGCGATCATTTGGAGGGGGTCGGTAGAATGGCATACTCGAACTTGGATGATGTGGATTACCTTGTTGAAGACAACGTAATGGATGAATTTGCTTATCACCGGAAATGGAAGAGACCCATGGTGGAACGGGACATTGGCGGTGCAAGCTGGGAACAAAATGCAAATGTTGGGAATGATTCTGGTAACTGGGGAAGAACCCAACAATAAAGAGTGAATTCACTGTTTGAAAAGTCATAGCATTGCCGAGGAAACTGAGAGGAATCCCAGTTAGAGCCGATGATAACACGTAGCGCTTGTGCGTGCTCTCAAGAACTTGAGCATTTCCACAATCATCAAGGTTTTATCAACAACCGCGTCAAGGATCCTGGCACACAACTTGCTACCATGATGAATACTGACGGACGATGCGGATGCAAAAGAAGATAACACCTTCTCAGATTTCATCTTAGCGAGGCCAAGGGGCAAATCTGGACGATCAACCGAGAGACATTTAGCACTTCGCTTCTAATGTTCTCCTTGATGTGCTAGTGTAACCCATTTATTGAAATGGTTTGATATCTGGAACATCAAGTAAAAGGTCGGACTTCGGGATCTCAAAAATCCTTAGGGGCAACTAGGGAGTAAGTCCTACGAAATCCCTATGGGGAGGTGGCCAACTTCCTCAAATCAAGATACTACAACAGGAGGTCTTCCGGCTGGGTGTGTTGGCCACGACATCCACTTTACCGGTTATCGCGAGACCAATATTATAGTTCTTGGGAAATGTTCCAACCCATCATATCTGCCTGAGATTCAGATCTGGTTGGTGTCAGGATATTCCAGACTCATCGAGTCTAGGAAGAAAAACGAAAGTTTGCAACACAAATCGACGAGATGACGTTGCGAGATTCTCGGGGAATGAACTACGATAGTAAGCTCCAAAACATGAGCTGGTTCTGCTACAAACATGTGAACACGTTGTCCCAGACAAGCATGGCCATGTAGTAGTCTTATAATTAAATACTACCGAGTTCAGATAGGGAACCATCATCGAGGATATCGAAGTCTTTACGCAAGTCCATGGATTAGATCCCAAGCATAGACTTCTTTTCCTTGAACAAGTCAATCAGTGGCTTAGTGTGCTAGGGACACATATAGAATGAAGGTTGCAAGTCTCCAGACTACAGAATACTTCGCACGTGTGCATGACTGATTTGGGATGATTCCAAAGGAAACAAAACAATCTTTCTCAAATTCACGGCGGCAACTTTCACCAAATGCACGTGTATAAGAGGAAGTCACTCCTTTCATCAAACAAATACTTCATGAGCTAGCATGAAGAAAATGCTTTCAAAAGTTTCCAACACTAGCTTAATGTTCAACAACATCATGGAGGAGATAAGGATGTTGCCAATGGGCTCAACAAAAATTCATCCGGGTTTCCTTTTAAAAGGAATTCCATAGCTAAGTGGACACGGTGATAGCATTGGTCAGACCAAAGAATATAATGGTGTATGCTCGAGGAAAAACCCACGAATAAGACAACATTACGAACATCGTTGGTTCTGACTTGATTTGAGGATATCCCACACCCAAATCAAAGTTTTTATAAGGCAATAGGTCCAATAACTGATCACAGGGACCAATTGATGAAGATATCATCTTTCTTCAGCACACACTACACAAGAATATCCCTTTGGAACGAACTAAGTTAGGCAAGCTTTTATCTTCCAATTCTCCGAGTTGTTGTCTAGCTTAACCAACTAGCTCAGGGATATCCAACATAGATTCTTGGAGAAAGGGTGGTTTATAAGAAAACCAACTTGATCACGAGCTCAACATAGCGGTCAGGTGACAACCTGGTAATACTTCCGAGAAGATCTTCGGAAAATCACGAACCACCGGTATGTTACTAAGCTTGAGAACAATCTTGCTGTTCAGGGCAAGGCGATATAATCAAACAAGCAAGGATTGACACTATCCTAACTTATTGATTGAAAAGTGCACCAGGAATAAGGACTAGGTAGCACGATCAATCTTAGAATGATGACTCAATAATCAGCACGCTAAGAATGTGGTTGTTGTCCATTTAACTACCAAGCAACGGAGTTGCTAGCAGTATTGATTTCATACACCACGATTCACTTGTCGGCATTCCGGTTACAATAACACAGGAACCGAGGAATGAACAATGATGGCAAGAAGTATCACTGTACCAAGAGTTCATAGGATGGTGTGCAATTCCTATAACAATCCCGATATAAAGATGGTAATACTCCAAGGTAGAACAGAGCAAAAGCTGGATTGGCATTTTGATCTGCGGAGCACAACTTCTTTGACCCAATCCTGGATATGGAAGAGGTACTGGAGTTTGTTTCTCCTGGTCATTCTACGATAGAATGGCTTGACGGACCACAAGAGTAATAGGCATCGATAAACGAACGCACGCATACTCTTGACTATCAATTGATAGACGAAGGTCAGTAGACAACTAAAGAGGGACAACTCAAAGGAACATATAAGTTTCTGAGTTGTGGATGCATAGATTAGTATGTCGAACCAAGTTCAACATAATTCTTCCGGATAACCCATGCAGAAAGGTTGAGCTGGCAGAGTCACAATATAGAATGGGGAACTCATCGAGAGCACTCTTGTTGTCATCTTTTGGTTCAGAAGAACTCCTGCCAAGAATGGTTCATGGTATTTGGAAGAACGATATACCACGGACCTCGAGGACTATCGCAAAGGTTACTAATAACCTAAAGGAACGAGCAAAAACTATCAACATGAAGCAAGTAGGGTGAATCTTGGTTCGAAAACCCAAGGAGTAGAATGCCTACTACTAAGTAGCATCACAGAATGCTTTCGAGAATAAAGGCCAGAAGCATCACACTGGGAACTCAAAACGTTGCTAGATTACTAGGTGACTCCCTAAAACACCTAGGGTCATAATAGTAACTCCAACATAAATGTCAAGGCAATAGAATACGTCAACTCAACAATTAGTGTGATTGAGCTGGCATAAAGGAGCATCGAAACCAGAGGGAAAGGATTTTGCAAATGCATCAGACTATTTAGGAACCTGGGATGACTCGGACAGCATAACGGCTGTAAATGCTTAGAAAAGATTTGAGACATTCACAAAAATGGTGGCATAACCACTCAGAAGCACAATATCAAGGTCTCGAGATCAATAATTAACATACGGAAGTCGTAGGAGCTGAACTCAAGCTTAAATCCAACAATCTTATAAGTCTACGGATTAGTAGCACGTGATCCTGATAGAAAGAAGAGAAAGCCTAGTTCCTTAACCCCGTAGGAAAGATAGGATGACTCAGCTCAGAAGGGCATAGGGTATAAGGAGTAAAAAGAGCCTTACGTTCCATCCCACAATCAATTCCCTTATATAACTAAAGAATTTCTAGACTCAACTTCGACCAGTTTGGCTTGGTAATCCTACAGGCAGTCAAGCTCTGATACCAACGCTGTCAGGACCCCAACTCAATGCCACATCCATCTAGCATGTAACACCTCATATCACTTTGCGGCCTCACGCACGGTATTCCCACGGGTGTCGCCTTACCTTTGCCCGGGACCGTTTGCGCCTTTTGGCACACGTATATGATAGTGTCGCTAGCATCCATATGATAAGGAGCCCGGGCTGACATGGCTAGTCGTAAACCCAAAGTGGCACAAACTTACAGGGACAGGCATCCATGACCCAACATCGAACGTGTCGGTCATCAGCGAGTGAGTCCAGGCTGTAGCACTGGGCTAGCAGGACTCCGGTGAACCGGGCTGTAGCGGGCTAACAGGACTCCGGTATTCATCGCGTGACATTTCCCCGAAGGGACAGACACAGGAACGAAGAAGGACACATGCCGGCCAGCCTAAGTGTTTCGGAGCAGTAGCAAGCTACCATGGCTCGGTGGAAACACTAGGAGACATTTCCCGGTAAGAGAGGCTACTAAAGATAAACAACTAGATAGTCAGATCCCACACATACCAAGCATTTCAATAACATACACACAATATGCTCGATATGTGCAAATACAACATGGCATCACAACATGACTCTACGACTCAAGTAATTTATTCAATAGGCTCCGAGGAGCGAGATATTACAAACATGGGTCTCATGACCCAACAATCAGAGCATACAAATCAAAGCACAAGCGGAAGCTATCATGTCTGAGTACAGACATCTATAACTGAAAAAGGCTGAGAAGCCTGACTATCTACCAGATCCTGCCGGGGCACAAGATCGTAGCTAAGGTAACAAGCTAAATGTCGAAGTCCACGCGAAACTACTAGTGAGACCGAAGTCTCTCTGCAAAAACATAAAATAGGCAAACGTGAGTACAAATGTACCCAGCAAGACTTACATCAGAACTAACTACATATGCATCATTATCAACAAAGGGGGTGGTGGGGTTTAACTGCAGCATGCCAGCTTTGACTCGGTGGCTATCCTAATCTACGACTGCAAGTAACTCTTTTGGGGTGGCGCACACGAGTCCACATATTCACCATATCAATACACCACTATGGATCCACTCCCGTCTCCCTACGAGAACGCCATCCATAGCACTCACGCTTATCTTGCGTATTTTAGAGTATCCACTTTCACTTGTCTATGAACTGATATAAGCAACCCAGAAGTCCTTTTCCGCGGACAGGGCTATTCGAATAGATGATGTTAACCCTGCAGGGGTGTACTTCTTCATACATGTTTCCACCACTTAGCGTCTGCACACGACATGTGCTCGGCAGACTTCAAGCGAAAGCCGACGTGGGTGTAGACCACGACCTACCTAAACACCTAAGTCTCTAGTCCAGGTTTATCGCCTATTCGGGTTCCATCCATGAGGAGATCCGGCCGGAGTTTCGCTCACATCCCCAAACGATGTGAACAGGGTTCCCGAGATACCAAACGGGCATCCGGTACACCATGCCACGTACCTACCGCATCACAGCCCACCCCTATGGTCAGCGCTGTCCACGGCCTCTAGTAAGCTACAAACACCAGAAACTACTTGCAACTCCTGGACAGAGGACTAGGGTGAATAAGAAGTTGAGCGGGGTCATATTTCAGGGCCCAATGTATGGTAGTAGCTGAATCATGGATCACAAACACAGAACTCAGTTCCTGAGGACGGCTGCAATGAGACAACCCACCATGTACTCCTACATGGCCTCTCACCGCTACCTTTACCAAATCGTGTTCACACACTTAGCTCACACACAGTAGGACATGTTCACACGCCTCTGATTCATCCCCGATGAATCAGACCTGACTCAACTCTAAGCAGTAGCAGGCATGACAAACAAGCATGAATGAGTAGGCACAACAGGGCTCAAACAACTCCTACTCATGCTAGTGGGTTTCATCTATTTACTTTGGAATGACAGGTCATGCAAAGGATAAAGGGGTTCAGCTACCGCAGCAAGTAACAGTTGAATCGTTGTTGTCGTAATGCAGTAAAAGAGAGCAGGAGCGAGAGAGTGGGATTGTATCGGAATGAACAAGGGGGTTTTGCTTGCCTGGCACTTCTGAAGATAACATTGAGTCTTCATCAGTGTCAACGATCACAACGTCGGAACATCGTCTACCGGGAGGGAACAGATACCGGCAACAAAGAAGAAATACAATCAATGCAATGCACAATATGATGCATGCTCATGACATGGCAATATGAATGTGTTTTGAGCTAATGCAACTAGCAACATATTAAATGAAGTTCGTTTGAATACAAGATTCAAATTCAAACTCCATATGTGATTATTCAAATGCCATTTAATTGATTTATTCTAAACAGCAGCTATAAGTTGTTCTAACATGCATGAAAATGGTACAGATGGATTCCTTGAATTTTTCTGATAATTTTTCATATATAAATTATTTAATTTGGAGTTATGGTTGAATTTCTATGATTTTTAGAAGTTTATACAATTTTCTGGATTTTCTGATTTATTTTAAATCCAGAAAATCATTTAATGCGTCAGCATGACATCACCTTGACATCATCAGGTCAACAGGGCAGGTTCAGGTCAAACCTGACCAGTGGGTCCACTGGTCAGTGACTGGGGCTGATTAGTGTCGCTGACATGTGGGCCCAGTCAACAGCCACGTCAGCTTAGTCAAAGCTGACGCGTGGGCCTACTGATATTAGTTAAAACTAAACAGAAACTAATCTACGATTAATTAGACGGCGGGGCCCAGCTGTCAGTGTCACAGGGTTTAATTAGCATGGTCATTAGCCCCTAACGACGGCGCCACGTCAGCACGTCGGAGACCAGCCGACGGCGACCACAGAACATGGCGGGGGCACGCCGGACTTGCGCTAGGGCGTCGGATTGGCGCGCTGAGGGCACCAGGGCATAGCCCTCGCTCTTGCGCATCCAGAGAGCCAAATGGGAGGGGTTGGGGTGGTTCGAGCTCGCCGGAGTCGAGCTCGTGGCGGCGGCCGGCGTTCGGGACCAGCCGAGTATGGTGCTAGAGGGCACGGGAGGCGGAGCTACTGGTAGCTGCAGGTTCGTGGAGGCGTGCTGAGCACACTGGTGTACTCGGGTGGGAGCTCCAGTGGCTGCAGTGACGGCGGCGACGAGGTCAGCGGCGGCCGGAGTTCGGCCGCGACGGAGCTATGGCCTAGAGCTCGCAAACGCGAGGGGAAAGAGAGGGGTTCTGCACAGAGGCTCACAGCGAGGTCGATGAGCAGCTCGGTGGTCTCGGGGAGGCGTCGGAGGCGGCGAATTGACAAGCGGCATCCGGCGGCCGTGCGTGAAGAAGACGGCTCGATGACAGCGATGCAGGGCGTCCGAGGTCGCTTGACTCGGCGGAGAGGATGAGGGCGAGGTAGCCGAGCTGCTGGGCACACCGAGGGGTCGAGGGGGAGGCTCTGGGTGCGGCAACGGCGAGCGGCGACGATGAGCTCTGCTCGGGCTGCGCGAGAGAGAGAGAGCATAGGAAGGGAAGGGGGTGAGAGCGCGGGAGAGTGAGGGAGAGAGGCAGGGAGGTGCGTGGCGCCATCTAGACGCGTCGGGGAGAAGGCGGCAAGCAGGACGTGGCCGGGGCGGCGTCGGCGCTCGCCACGCCTCGCCTCTGTCCTTCTGGCGAGGGAGGAAGACGACAGGGGGGAGAGCGGCGGTGGGCTGGGCCGTGCTGGGCCGGTTGGGGGCGCCAGGTAAGTGGCTGGGCTGCTGGTGGGCTACCAGGTAAGTCTTCTGCTCTTTTTTAATTTCTGTTCTGTTTTATATTTTGTTCTGTGTTGTTTTAGTTTAGTAAAATACTAAACCATTTAATAAAAATCCTGAAAATAGTTATGTGGCTAGAACTAAAATATACCAACCCACATAAAATGTTCCAGTATTATTGGACATATATTATTTATCTATCAAATATATATCCAATGCAAATAGTTATTGAATTAATTCAAAGGCCCCACAATAAATGTTTCAGTCACTCCAAAAATATTGGTTTGCATTTAATTCTTGCCAATATTTTTCAAAGCTGAAAAGGAACATTTTCTTGGACTTCTTTGAGAAGATTTTAATGTTGATCATTTTTAGAAGGTTTCTGAGGCTTTGAAAATTCCCCAATTCAAATTTCATTTGAATTTAAACATGATGCACACATGAGGGTCTAGCCTAGTGCATAACAGGACCAGTGATGTGACACTAACGCACCTGCCTATTTTATGAACCTGATGAACAAAGTGTTTATGGAGTTTTTGGATAAGTTCGTCGTAGTGTTCATTGATGACATCCTGGTTTATTCAAAGAATGAAGAGGAGCATAAGGAACATTTGCGTTTGGTATTGGAGAAACTAAGGGAACATCAGTTATATGCCAAATTCAGCAAATGCGAGTTTTGGTTGAAGGAAGTTGGATTCCTCGGACACGTTATATTCGGAGAAGGTATAGCAGTTGACCCCACTAAGGTTGAGATCGTAACCGAATGGGAAGCACCAACAACAGTTGGAGAGATCCGGAGTCTTCTTGGACTCGCAGGATACTACCGGAGATTTATTGAGAACTTTTCAAAGATTGCAAAGCCTATGACTGAATTGTTGAAGAAGGATACTAAGTTCAAATGGACTGAGGAGTGTGAGGCTAGCTTCCAGGAGTTGAAGAAACGCTTGGTTACCTCACCAGTATTGATTTTGCCAGATCAGACCAAGGATTATGAGGTGTATTGCGACGCTTCACGTCGAGGACTTGGAGCAGTGCTTATGCAGGAAGGAAGAGTTGTTTCATATGCTTCACGACAACTGAAGCCTCATGAGTTGAATTATGCCACGCATGATTTGGAGTTAGCAGCCGTAGTGCATGCATTGAAGACGTGGAGACATTTCCTCATTGGAAATCATTGTGAGGTGTACACGGATCACAAGAGTTTGAAGTACATTTTCACTCAGAAGGAGTTGAACCTCCGACAAAGGAGATGGTTGGAGCTCATCAAGGATTATGACATGAGATTGCATTACCATCCCGGAAAAGCTAATGTAGTAGCTGACGCATTGAGCCGTAAGAGCCATGTCAATACTTTAATGACGGGGAAAATACCCAAGGAGTTAGCAAAAAACCTTCGTGAGCTATGTTTGGAAATAGTTCCGAGAGGCTGTGTAGCAGCATTGGAGATTCACTCAACATTGATGGATAAAATCAGAGAAGCTCAGAAATCTGACAAGGAGATTGCTTCTATAAAAGAGAAATTGAGCGAAGGAAAAGCAAAGGGATTTCGTGAGGACGAGCACGATACCTTATGGTTTGAGGACCGTGTTTATGTGCCCAATGACCCGGAGATCAGGAAGTTGATTTTGCAAGAGGCACATGATTCACCGTATTCGATTCACCCAGGGAATACCAAGATGTATTTGGCTTTGAAGGAAACATTCTGGTGGACCGGAATGAAGAAGGATATTGTAGCATATGTAGCAGTTTGTGACGTATGTCAGAGAGTAAAAGCAGAGCATCAGAAGCCAGCAGGACTGTTACAACCATTGCCGATAACCGAATGGAAGTGGGATAAGATAGGCATGGATTTTATCACAGGATTACCCATGACTCGTTCAGGCTATGACTCGATTTGGGTGGTAGTTGATCGATTGACGAAAGTAGCACATTTCATCCCAGTAAAGACCACTTACACCAGTGCTAAGTTGGCAAAGATATACATGACTAGGATCATTTGTTTGCATGGAGTTCCGAGGAGTATCGTATCAGATAGAGGAACCCAATTTACTTCAAAGTTTTGGAATCAGTTGCATGAAACTTTAGGAACCAGACTAGAGTTCAGCACAGCTTTTCACCCACAGACGGATGGACAGACCGAGAGAGTCAATCAGATTTTGGAAGATATGCTGAGAGCTTGTGCACTAGATTATGGATCTAGTTGGGACGATAACTTGCCGTATGCGGAGTTTTCTTATAACAACAGTTACCAAACCAGTTTGAAGATGGCACCTTTCGAAGCTTTATACGGAAGGAGGTGCAGAACATCGTTGTTATGGGACGAAGTTGGAGACCATCAATTCTTTGGACCAGATTTGATTAAGGAGTCTGAACGGAAAGTTAAGTTGATTCGCGATAGGCTCAAGGTAGCCCAGTCCAGGCAGAAGAGCTACACAGATTCTAAACGCAAGGAGACAGTCTACGAAACCGGAGACAGAGTTTATCTCCGAGTATCCCCACTTCGAGGAGTAAAGCGCTTTGGAGTTAAGGGAAAGTTAGCACCGCGTTTCATTGGACCGTATAAGATCTTGCAACGTATGGGAGAAGTCGCTTATAAGTTGGAATTACCAGAGGGACTATCAGGAGTTCATGATGTATTCCATGTTTCTCAGCTGAAGAAATGTCACGCCGAGATGGCAGAGGTACCGCTAAGAGATACAGTACCTCTTGAAGCGATTCAGTTGGAGGATGACTTAACATATGAGGAGAAGCCAGTCAAGATTCTCGATTATGCCAGCAGAGTTACCCGCAGCAAGGTTATCAAGTTTTGTAAAGTTCAGTGGAACCACCACTTAGAGGATGAAGCCACCTGGGAGAGAGAAGAAGATTTGCTCAAGGACCACCCTCACCTATTTTCTAGCCAACCCGAATCTCGAGGGCGAGATTCATCTTAAGGGGGGGTAGGTTTGTAACATCCCAAATTTTCAATTTGGAATGTTATACATTAGATCATCATGCATGTCATATTTTCTTGCATTTTGCCCGATCCAAGAAATTTCACGCAACTCAAGGACCCTCGGAGAGAGTTGGAGATTTCGTTATTTTCATAATTGAGAGTTTTCTCAAATTTTGAAAAGAGGATCATTTGATTTATTTATTTCATCTTCAATAATTTTTCCGATATCAAAAATAATGAGAGAGGGAATAATATGACTTTCCCCAAATTTAGGAAAAATGAAGATTTAATAAATAGATCAATTTTGGTTTTGCCGGAGTTTATTCGCATTTTATTTGGATAGGGAAAAATGCGCGTTTTCGAAAATTGCATTCTAGGTCCGGAGTAAAGTTCATTTTGTTCGGCTCATTTTTAGGAGTCGGGAAAATTTACTTTAGTAATTTTGGAGTTCGTTTAGTTCAGTTTTCTTTTTTTTTCTACGCGCGTAACCGTTTAAGAAAAATCCGCAGCGCCTTGGGCCAAGGCCCAGCCAGCAGGCCGGCCGGCCAGGCCCCAGCCCCGCGTGCGCCAGGCGCCAGGCGCCAGCGCCCCAGGCCGCCGCCTCGCTGGAAGCCGAGTCCCAGCGGGACTCTGGCCACCGTAGCCCCCCCTCTTTCCTTTGTTTTGTTTTCCTTTTCCTACTCTATTTCTTGTCCCCTACCCTAAGAAATCCCCTCCCCACACCTATATAAATACCCCCACACCCCCCTCTCCTCACACCAAAACCCAAGCCCCTCTCTCCTCCCCAAGCCGCGCCCCACCCCGCGCCCCTCACCCGCCGCCGCCGCCTTAGCCCGCCGCCGCCCGGAGCCCGCCTCCCGAGGTAGCCGCGCCGCCTCTTTCTATTCCTCGGTTCGGTTTTTCTTCTAGAAACTGTTCCGTTTCTTCTCTTTTTCTTCCGATTCTTTTCTTTTCTTCCGGTTTTTGTTTCGGTTTTCTTTCGAAACCCTAGATCGGTTTTCCGTTTCTTTTTCGGTTTCTTTTACGGAAACCCTAGATCGGTTTTCATTCTTCTTTCGGACCGTTCGTCTCAACGAACGTGATCACCAATTATTCCCCGATTAACGACGCCCGTTCGTTTAATCGTTCTTCTTTTCTTTTCGTCGGATTTATTCCGCGATCGTGATCTCAGATCCGATCTTCGTTCTAGTCTTTCTTCTCGCTCGTTTATCGGAATCAGGTGATTCAAACGCCTGGAGTTTCGTTTCGAAACCGCCGTTCCGTCTAAACAACTTAAACAAGTTTTGCCCCGGTAAAATTTGACCTAGTTTCAACTTGCTAGAACCGAGTTGATTTCTTCCGCCGTTGGTTTTCCGTTTCTTGGTTCGGTTCGTTCTTTCTTTGCAACCGGAGTTCTTAAGTTGAACTTCCTGGTTCGTTCTCTTGTTCGAGTTTTACCTGTGCATTAGATGAGTACTTATTGTGTGCTTGTTGTTTGTCTGCGATAGATCACCCGGATTGCGCCGCTTGTTACTTCGAAACCCTAGGTCTCACGGATTCTCAGCCAGGCAAGTAACACTTTGATCATACCTTTGCTACAACCCATGTTTTATTGCATTAGATCAATCCTCTCACATTGCATGATTAGGATCTAATTAAATTGTGGGATGGGAAGTAGATGAGGTAGTACCTATCACCTGTATTATTATGAAACCTTTGGGAGTTACTTCTACGTTTGCTTATTA
Organism: Triticum aestivum; assembly: GCF_018294505.1. Taxonomy (NCBI): domain Eukaryota; kingdom Viridiplantae; phylum Streptophyta; class Magnoliopsida; order Poales; family Poaceae; genus Triticum; species Triticum aestivum. The sequence continues at coordinate 317,595,307 of NC_057800.1, read as the reverse complement.
TGCCATGCTATGCTAGTAGACGTGGATTGGGTGAGTGATATCCATGACAGATGTGAGTTGATAATTTTAATGGTTTATCTAAGGTGGCAACTTAAACACACATCTGGGTGGATTGAGGCACCTGATGTCTATCAGGACTTGCCTGTTTTTTTGGGACCGCCACCCAGGCTCCAAGGGATCATAAGATCTTTCAAACTAGAAACTTACGTGTGCAGCCACAAGCCATTATGGGCTCTAGCATATTTGACTAAGTCGTGCGAACTCTTACGGGTAGACTAGCAGATGTAGGGGAAGTAGGTGTACCGGTCTACCCACATGTAAGGTGCTAGCGCTTCTGAAAGACTGTGTCTCGGTCATCCGTCTTCTCAAACACCATGTAGTGCGAGAAACCAAACGGAGGCGATCGAGTCTTGTGGGGAAAAGTGCGCAAACCTCTGCAGAGTGTACAAACTAATCATGATTAGCCGTGTCCCCGGTTATGGACAACTTGAGTATCTAGTACTTGAATATCATGTGAATCTCATCATGTTACTTATAATTAATGTTGTTGGGTTTTAATTGTCCACTTAATTGGGATCGGAATGCTGTCAACCATTCTCGATGTTTAACAACTACCATGATAGTTAAATAAATTTATTCCTTTGCAGTAGGGAAAAACTGGCTTTACGCAAAACTGTAACCATAGAGCTTTCCACCAGCCATATATGCATGTAGTATAGCTATTTCATTCCATTACTCTCTATGTGTTACATTGCCAGCATATTCCATGTGCTGACCCGTTTTCGGGCTGCAACTTCTCATGTTGCAGACTTTTCAGACGACGAGTAAGATGCTTTTAGGTTGTGGTTCTATACTCAGTGATGCCGTTGGAGTTGATGGACCCATTTATCTTCCGAGTCTTCCGCTCTTATCGTTATTAGATGGCCTTAAGCCATATTTATTGTAATAAGTTCTCTTTGAGACAACGATGTAATAAGTGTGTGATTGCCACTCTGTTATAAATCCTTCGATGTACTGTGTGGTGTCAGCATTACTGATCCAGGGACGACACCTGAGCACAGAGCACTTGATCCATTCGGGTCGGGTCGCCACAATGATATGGTAGCAAAAATTTCAGCAATAATCAATTCAGAGATCCAAAGTTGAATAAACGCTCAATGACGGTACTGTGCTGGTCCTAGGCTAGACCGTACTAGAGACGCGAGCCTAGAACACGAACAAAATCACGGCACGACACGTAAACAAGGGAGGAGCACTCTCTGATTTGTTTCCTTTTTTGCACTTTTTTTCCTCTCTTTTTTGCTCCGCAACAATTTTTTTTAAAAGTCTACAAATGGCCTAAAAACTGCCTAGCCAGAATTTTCCAGACTTAGTTTTTTTTGAGTTTGGAACTATTTTTCTACTGCGGATAGCAAGGAAGTTGGGGAGTCCGACTTGGTCACGACTCGAAGTATCGCGTGATCTGGAACTCGAAAACAAAGCAACAAATACTGGACTCGGACTGGTGGCGGAGATGAATCTGGTGGAACTCAGATTGGTGGTTGTATATGGCGATGTTATATCTGGACTCGGATTGGTGGTGGTGTATGGCGATGCTATATGTGGACTCGGATTGGTGGTTGTATATGGCAGCGGCGATGTATATGGTGGGGTGGTGTTATATGGTAATGATGATGACGATGGTGCGGCGGCGGCGTGACAACCTGTGAACAGAACTCGAAACTCTAAGGGACTCGAAGCTAAGACCAGCAACCGCAAATTCAACAAAGCAAAACTCTAAAAAGACTATGCAAAGGCTCAGATTGGTTCGGATATGATGACCTAACCCTAATTATTTTTGGCTTTTTCGTGGACTATAGGTATGAAGAACAGACTCGACCTAAACTACGAAAAACTGTAAATCTCACCGAGCAACCTGGAAATCTGATACCACTTAATAGAGGCAAAGGTGTACCGTCTTTTGATGAGACGGTGGCTACCGTTTTAGAGGAAGTGGACTTTGACGATCGGACTACGAACGTGCGAGGACGTCGCGCCTTAGCAACTGCTAAACCAACTCCAAGGGGTTATTGACCACGCCGGAGCACGATCAACCTGACCACGAGGGCCTATTTCCTGCGAGCGAACGAACGAAGAACAAGCATGAAACTGAAATTGCAATCTAGATATTGCGAATATAAGATGAAAGCTTTATTGATCAAGGTGGGGTTCTGTGACGTCTTGGTCTGGTCGTTGGACACAAACGAAGTACGCAAAGTTTGCAGCTATGGCGAACTTTTAATTTAAACAAAACCAAAAGTCTAAACGACGCCCTAAGGGCTGTATATATGGAGGAAGAGGGGGGGATTTCGTTGTCCTTGGAGGAGGGGTCCGAAACCAACCCTTACTCTTGTTTCCCCACACATACGGACTCTAAAAACTGCCTATACTTAAGTATTTCGAAAATACATGGGCCTGGCCCAATAATAAGGTGACGTAGCACCTAAAATAGCCTCTGGACGAAATTAATGAAGTGGCATCTTTTATATTCCGTCCAAGGCTTCATGCACTCCTTATGGTGGCTTCAAAATCCTGAAATCATCACTTGTAACCCCGTTCTTGATCCCCTTGCGCATGCCATCATCTCCATGCTTGAACTTGCTCCAAGGTTCATCTTTCTTGTCCAAGCTAGGCCCTTCATTTGTAAGCAAACCAAATGTATCCAATTTAGGCAGCATCATATTCTCATGAACATTAGAATCGTTACCAAGAAACGGAAGTACTTGATAATTCAATTGGCATGCGCGAGCTCTAGTAATTGGTCCAGTGTGTATAGTAGTAGGGGCTGTGGGTGTAACAATGGTATTGATGTCCTCATAAGAGTGCATCGCGGCTGCCTGAACCGCAAGCAACCACACGCATAGAGCAGTTGAACATGCAGCAAATGGTCGCCTACAAGCCGGCCGATAGTTGTGTCGCTGCGTAGAGAGTGGCCATGTGCTACTACCTCGGTCTAGTCTATAGTCTCCTTTATATTCTGTGCCATACTTTGCCCTCAAATTTGACCAACAAAATGTTAATGCATGTTATAATAATTATATAATTGGAAACTATGTCCAAATGTGAATCCAACTATATAATCTTTGGCGAGATGCATTCGTATTTTATTAGTTAAATCATACTTATAAACCACGACGGGGGTATAGTAGGTAATTAAATCGCAAACGGTTTTTTATTAACCATATGTGTATGTGGCCTTTTGTCCTTCTCTCGCACATCTTGTCATGCCGTTACCATAGACGGCTTACAGGGCAAGCTTGCGCAGCGCGCGGGGGCGTTCTTTTGGCCAAACTGTGGCTCCAAGGAATCGTCGGTGAGCCTGTTCCCGCGCAACCTCGCAGGTTCTCGCACAAGCTTCCAGCCCGACTCGGTGAAATCCCCCAAAATCCCAATGCTTACCGGCCTGCTATATAAACCCTCACGATCGGCGAGTCCTACGTCGCATTTTCCCCTTCCTCCTGATAGAGGTAAAGTTGTCCCGTCTTTCGATGAGATGATGGCTATCGTTTTGGAGGAAGTCGACTTTGACGATCCGACTACGAACGTCCGAGGACGTTGCGCCTTAGCAATCGCTAAATCAACTCCGAGAGGTTATTGACCATGCCAGAGCACGATCAACCTGACCATGAAGGTTTGTTTCCTGTAGGCAAACAAAGAACAAGCAAGAAACTGAGATTGCAATCTGGATATTGCGAATATAAGAGGAAAGCTTTATTGATCAAGGTGGGGTTCTGAGACGCCTTTGTCTGGTCGTTGAACACAAACGAAGTACGCAAAGTTGCAGCTATGGCAAACTTTAATCTAAACAAAACCCAAAGTCTAAACGATGCCCTAAGGGTTGTATATATGGAGGAGAGAGGGGGAATTTCGTGGCCCTTCGTGGAGGGGTCCGAAACCAACCCTAACTCTTGTTTCCCCACACATACGGACTCTAAAAACAACCTATACTTAAGTATTTCGAAAATACATGGGCCTGGCCCAATAATAAGGTGACGCAGCACCTAGAATAGCCTCTGGACGAAATTTATGAAGTGGCATCTTGTATATTTCGTCCAAGGCTTCATGCACTCATTATGGTGGCTTCAAAGTCCTGGAATCATCACTTGTAACTTTGTTCTTGTTCCCCTTGCGCATGCCATCATCTCCATGCTTGAACTTGCTCCAAGGTTCATCTTTCTTGTCCAAACTAGGCCCTTCATTTGTAAGCAACATAAATGTATCCAATTTAGGCAGCATCATATTCTCATGAACATTAGAATCGTTACCAAGAAATGAAATTACCTGATAATTCAATTGGCGTGCGCGAGCTCTAGTAATTGCTCCAGTATGTATAACAGTAGGGGTTGTGGGTGTAACAATGGTGTTGATGTCCTCTTCATCTTTGCCTTCTTGCAATGAAGTCGTCATCGACGAAAGCTCATCTTCCTCACCCAAATAAGGCTTCAAATGTGCAATGTTAAAAGTGGGACTAACCCCAAAATCTGCAGGCAGCTCTAGTTTATATGCATTATCATTTATTTTCTCTAACACCTTAAATTGACCATCAACACGTGGCATTAGCTTTGATTTGCGCAAACTAAGAAATCTATCCTTACTCAAATGTAACAAAACAAGATCTCCACGTGCAAACACAACATGTTTTCTACCCTTATCTCCAGCAAGTTTATATTTAGCATTCATACGCTCAATGTTTTCCTTAGTTAACTCATGCATTTCTAAAATCAATTCAGCATGTTCTTTAGCATCAAAATTAACCTTCTCCGAAGATGGAAGAGGCAACAAATTAATAGGTGCATGAGGTAGGAAACCATACACAATTTCAGAAGGGCACATCTTAGTAGTAGAATGCAATGAACGATTATAAGCAAATTCAATATGAGGCAAGCATTGTTCCCACTTTTTCTTATTATTCTTCAAAACATCCCTAAGCATTGTAGACAATGTCCTATTGACTACTTCAGTTTGTCCATCAGTTTGGGGGTGACAAGTAGTACTAAAAAGCAGTTTAGTCCCCAACTTCGCCCATAAACATCTCCAAAATTGGCTAAGAAATTTAGTATCACGATCTGAAATAATAGTATTTGGCACACCATGCAAGTGAATAATTTAACGAAAGAACAAATCAGCAACATTAACAGCATCATCGCTTTTATGACATGGTATAAAGTGTGCCATTTTCGAGAACCTATCCAAGACAACAAATATGCTATCCCTCCCCTTCTTTGTTCGAGGTAAACCTAAAACAAAGTCCATAGATATATCCTCCCAAGGAACACTAGGTACATGCAAAGGCATATATAAACCATAAGGATCGAGTCGTGACTTAGCTTTTTGACATGTAGTGCAGCGAGCAACAAAACGCTCAACATCCCGTCTCATCTTTGGCCAAAAGAAATTTGTGGAAAGTATGTCCTCCGTCTTCTTCATGCCAAAGTGTCCCATTAATCCTCCTCCATGCGCCTCCTGCAACAACAAAATACAAATGGAGCTAGCTGGGATGCATAGCTTGTTAGCACAAAACACAAATCCATCGTTAAGAACGAACTTGTTCCAAGTTCTCCCTTCCTTACAATTCTGCAATACATCTTTAAATTCAGCATCATGCACATATTGATCTTTGATGGTCTCCAAACCAAATATTTTAAACTCAAGTTGTGAAAGCATAGTATAATGATGAGACAATGCATCAACAATAACATTTTCTTTACCCTTCTTGTGTTTAATGACATAAGGGAAAGTCTCAATGAATAACCCATTTAGCATGTCTACGGTTCAGTTTTGCTTGAATTTTAATGTCTTTCAAAGATTCATGATCAGAATGTATAACAAATTCCTTGGGCTATAAATATGAACGAAATATGCCCTAGAGGCAATAATAAAGTTATTATTTATTTCCTTATATCATGGTAAATGTTTATTATTCATTCTAGAATTGTATTAACAGGAAACATAATACATGTGTGAATACATAGACAAACAGAGTGTCACTAGTATGCCTCTACTTGACTAGCTCGTTGATCAAAGATGGTTATGTTTCCTAACCATAGACATGAGTTATCATTTGATTAACGGGATCACATCATTAGGAGAATGATGTGATTGATTTGACCCATTCCGTTAGCATAACACTTGATCGTTTAGTTTGTTGCTATTGCTTTCTTCATGACTTATACATGTTCCTATGACTATGAGATTATGCAACTCCTGTTTACCGGAGGAACACTTTGTGTGCTACCAAACGTCACAACGTAACTGGGTGATTCTAAAGGTGCTCTACAGGTGTCTCCGAAGGTACTTGTTGGGTTGGCGTATTTCGAGATTAGGATTTGTCACTCCGATTGTCAGAGAGGTATCTCTGGGCCCTCTCGGTAATGCACATCACTTAAGCCTTGCAAGCATTGAAACTAATGAGTTAGTTGCAGGATGATGTATTACGGAACGAGTAAAGAGACTTGTCGGTAACGAGATTGAACTAGGTATTGAGATACCGACGATCGAATCTCGGGCAAGTAACATACCGATGACAAAGGGAACAACGTATGTTGTTATGCGGTCTGACCGATAAAGATCTTCGTAGAATATGTGGGAGCCAATATGAGCATCTAGGTTCTGCTATTGGTTATTGACCGGAGACGTGTCTCGGTCATGTCTACATTGTTCTCGAACCCGTAGGGTCCGCACGCTTAAGGTTTCGATGACAGTTATATTATGAGTTTATGAGTTTTGATGTACCAAAGGAGTTCGGAATCCCGGATGAGATCGGGGACATGACGAGGAGTCTCAAAATGGTCGAGATGTAAAGATCGATATGTTGGACGACTATATTCGGACATCGGAAAGGTTCCGAGTGATTCGGGTATTTTTCGGAGTACCGGAGAGTTACAGGAATTCGCCGGGGAGTATATGGGCCTTATTGGGCCATACGGGAATAGAGGAGAGAGGCCAAAAGGAAGGAGGCGCGTGCCCCCCTCTGGTCCGAATTGGACAAGGGGTGCAGCCCACTTTTCCTTGTTCCTCTCCCCATCTTTCCTTCTCTCCTACTCCAACAAGGGAAGGATGAGTCCTACTCCCGGTGGGAGTAGGACTCCCCCCCTTGGCGCGCCCTCCTCCTAGGCCGGCTTCCTCCCTCCCTTGATCCTTTATATACGGGGGCAGGGGCACCCCATAGAGACAACAATTGATCATTGATCTCTTAGCCTTGTGCGATGACCCCTTCCACTATAATCCTCGATAATATTGTAGCGGTGCTTAGGCGAAGCCCTGCGATGGTAGAACATGAAGATCGTCACCACACCGTCGTGATGACGGAACTCTTCCCCGACATTCTGCTGGATTGGAGTCCGGGGATTGTCATCGAGCTGAACGTGTGCTAAAGCTCGAAGGTGCCGTTGTTTCGGTGCTTGATCGGTCGGGCCGTGAAGACGTACGACTACATCAACCGCGTTGTTATAACGCTTCCGCTTTCGGTCTACGAGGGTATGTGGACAACACTCTCCCCTCTCATTGCTATGCATCACCATGATCTTGCGTGTGTGTAGGAAAATTTTGAAATTACTACGTTCCCCAACAAAATAATGTTGCCATGTTTCTAAGGTCCGAACAAGAGCATATAATTCTTTATCATAATTAGAATAGTTCAGACTAGGCCCACTCAATTTTTTAGAAAAGTACGCAACAGGTTTGCCATCTTGTAATAACACACCTCCTAATCCAATTCCACTAGCATCACATTCAAGCTCAAAAGTCTTATTAAAATCGGGAAGTTGGAGTAAAGGAGCATGTGTCAACTTATCTTTCAATACCGTGAAGGCTTCTTCCTGTGCGGTATCCCAAACAAAAGGCACATCCTTCTTTGTAAGCTCGTTGAGAGGTGCAGCAATGGTACTAAAATCTCTCAGAAAACGCCTATAGAATCCAGTGAGGCCAAGGAAACTACTCACTTCTGTGACCGTTTTGGGCTGCGACCAACTCTCAATAGCTTCAATCTTGGCTTTATCAACTTCAATTCCCTATGGAGTAACAACATAGCCAAGAAAAGATACTCGGTCGGTGCAAAAGGTGGCCTTCCCAAGGTTACCAAACAAACGTGCATCACGTAGAGCAATAAAAATAGCACGTAAATGTTCCAAATGTTCCTCCAAAGATTTGCTATAAATCAATATGTCATCAAAGTGAACTACCACAAATCGTCCAATGAAAGCACGTAAAACTTCATTCATTAATCTCATGAAAGTACTAGTTGCATTAGTTAACCCAAAAGGCATGACTAACCACTCATATAATCTAAACTTAGTTTTAAATGTTGTTTTCCATTCATCTCCCAATTTCATACGAATTTGATGGTATCCACTACGCCAATCAACTTTGGAGAATATTGTAGAGCTACTCAATTCATCAAGTATATCATCTAGCCTAGGAATAGGATGACGATAACGAATAGTAATATTATTAATGCCTCTACAATTAACGCACATACGCGACGTACCATCCTTTTTCGACACTAAAATGATAGGAACAGCACAAGGACTAAGGGATTCACGTATATAACCTTTGTCGAGCAACTCTTGTACTTGACACATAATCTCCTTCATCTCCTCTGGATTGGTACGGTATGGTGCATGGTTGGGTAATGATGCACCGAGAATTAAGTCAATTTGATGCTCAATCCCTCAAATAGGTGGTAATCTCGGTGGCACGTCTTGTGGAAAGACGTCAGCGAACTCCTGCAAAATATTAGTGACAGCGGGAGGCAAAGAGGAAGGCACGTCCTCGAATGAAAATAATGCCTCTTTGCGCACAAAAGCATATCAAACAGATTTGCTAAAATCTAGATTATCAATATCAGATTTGGTGGCAAGTAAACATGAATTTTTCAATTTAATTTCAGATTCAACACTAGATTGTTTATTATTAGGCTTCATTTGTTGCTCAAATTCTTTTGCCACAATCTGATTTTCACTCTTATTTTTCTCCTGTTTTGCTTTATTAGCTCTATTAATATCATCTTTCAAAATGGAATCATGAGTCATCGGAAGCAAAGTAATATTTTATCCTTATGAACAAGAGTATACTGATTGTTTCTACCATGGTGTACAGAATTTTTATGAAATTGCCATGCTCTACCAAGTAATAAGGAACATGCTTACATAGGTACCACATCACAATCAACATAATCAGCATATGTAGAGATACTAAAATGCACACGAACATTATGTGTTACCTTAACCTTGCCGCTGTTGTTGAACCATTGGATGTAGTAAGAATGTGGATGTGGTCTTGTGGTGAGAGATAGCTTCTCCACCATATCCATGCTAGCCAAGTTGTTGCAGCTCCCTCCATCTATGATGACGCGAACAGATTGTTCCTTCACAACTCCATTTGTATGGAACAAATGGTGCCTCTGATTTTGCTCAGCTTGTGTAACCTGCACACTCAAAACACGTTGAGCAACTACACATTCATACCTGTCAGCATCTTCTGCAGCCATGTATCGCGTCTCATGATCAGAATCATCTCCACCGTGTTCTTCATGTGTAATAAGAGCCAAAGTCTCCACATCATAGTCACTAGCGGACTCATACCCACCATCCTCAGTAACAATCATCACATGCTGAGATTTGCATTCTCTCGCAAAATGTCCTCTTCCCTTACAACGACGACAAATAATATCACTTGTGTGCCCTGTTGATGCCATGGAAGAAGAAGAGCTCTGCACAGGCCCAGCAGGTGTGCTCTTGGCAGATAGTGGTGGTTGTGCCTGCTTTCTTGTATCATGGCTGGAGGTGGCACCTGATGGAGGGGCTGGTCCAATTGAAGTAGAGGATGCACGTGGTGTCCATGATGAAGATCGACCTGCAGAAAAGTTAGTTCGTGCCAATGCCTGTCGATCCTGCACTTCATGTTCAGCTTTACAAGCAAGATGAAATAAACGAGTGATATTAGTATACTCCTTATACTCTATAATGGTCTGAATCTCTCTATTTAATCCACCCATAAAACATGCAAGCATAGCTTCATTTTCCTCACCAATACCACATCTAATCATGCTAGTTTGTAATTCCTGATAATATTCTTCTACAGAATTTTATCCTTGTCTTAAACACTGCAATTTTTGAAGTAATTCACGTTGATAATAAGGTGGAACCCAACAAGTACGCGTAGCAGCTTTCAAAGCAGCCCACGTAGCTGGAATGGGATATAATCTACAATGTTCAGACCACCAAACACATGTAAAACTAGTGAAAGCACAAACATCAGCAGGAACATGTCGCTCCTCAGGATATTGTAAACATGCAAAACGCTGTTTAGTTTCTAACTCCCAAGTAAGATATATATCAGGAACATATCCACCCTCAAATGGTGGAATATTCAGTTTCAGTTTAGGAAGATGGTCATGATCTCGTACCTCATATGGTGGTGCAGCCCTACCATTGCGATGATATACCTGAGGACGACCTGGTGGTGCTGGTGCTAGTGGTTGCACGTAGTTCTGATTTTGATCAACCTCATCCTCGTAATGGTCCTCCACCTCTGCAATAGCAGCAGGAGCTACAGAAGCATCAACAGCGGCAACAGAATTTTGCCCAGGGTCAATGGGAATGCGTTGTGCTCGTCCCACTTGATTTGGAAGGCAACATTGTTGTTGTTGTAGAGGTGCGACAGGTGCAGCGGGCGGTGGAAGACGCGCGAGCAATTCATTAAACTTGTTATCGAGCTTTGTTTGAAACGCCTTCTCAATGCCATCTATATTCTCCATGGCCTCTTCAATCTATTTAGCACATCTTGCACCTGTCCACTCATCATTTGCTGAAACTTATCATGTAAATCTTTGTTTGTCATGTTCTCCCAGTCAGTCTCATTGGCTTGTGATCCTGCCATTGTTAGCAGCAATAGAAACACACAAGAATGTGATCCTATAGACTACTAGTAAGTGGTGGACAGTCACAAATCCATCAAGAGAATCTCAAATTCTTAACTGTTCTTACCAAGCAGCAGGTGGTGATCAGCAACCGTTGTAGTCAAAACTTTCAAATCTTGGATAGAGCGATTACGAGGGAGAGTCAAATGCTTGACGTAGATGTATGTGGAGCTGGGAAGGCTTATAATATGGTAGCAAAAGGGGTCAGCAATAATCAATTCAGATATGCAAAGTTGAATAAACGCTCAACGATGGTACTGTGTTGGTCCTAGGCTAGACCGTACTAGAGACACGAGCCTAGAACACTAACAAAATCACGGTGCTGCACGTAAACAAGGGAAAACCACACTCTGGAATTTTTTTTCGCTCTATTTTTTTGGCGCTCCTCTTTTTTTTGCGCTCCTCTTTTTTTTGCGAAAATTCACTATAATGGCGAGTGTCTAAAAACTCTTCCCGCATCAAACTGACATGATGGGCACGAATTTTTTTTGACTTTTTTCAGAAATCAGGGCAGCGACGACGAAAAAGTGCGACAAAAAATCACTATGATGGCGACTGTCTCAAAACACTCCATGGGACCTAAAAATAGGATAGGGAAAAATATTTTTGGTCGCCAAAATTTTGGCCTAAAAAATGCCCGGTGGTCTCCAGACCTTTTTTCCGAGACCTACTCAGGCAAGGAAACCCAAAACGAAAACTAGATGGATCTGGAAAACAAACGTAATATGAAAAGAACTCGGATTGTTGGTGGACAGGCGGATGTATATGTGGACTCGGATTAGCGGTGGACAGACAGATGTATATGTGGACTCGGATTGGTGGTGCACAGGCAGATGTATATGTGGACTCGGATTGGTGGTGGACAGGCAGATGTATATGGCAGCAGTAAGGAATATGTTGGTGGTCGTGGTATATGGTAGGAACGATGACAATGGTGCGGCGGCAGCGTGACAACTTATGACCAGAACTCGAAACTCTAAAAGACTAGACTCTAAAACCAGCAACTAGACACGACGATGCAACCGCAAATTCAACAAAGCAAAATACTGAAAAGACTATGCAAAGGCTCAGACTGGTTCGGATATGATGAACCAACCCTAATTTTTTGTCTTTTTCATGGACTATAGGTATGAAGAACAGACTCGATATAAACTACGAAAAACTGTAAAATCTCACCGAGCAACCAGGAAATCTGATACCACTTGAGAGAGGCAAAGGTGTCCCGTCTTTCGATGAGACGATGGCTATCGTTTTGGAGGAAGTCGACTTTGACGATTCGACTTTGACGATCCGACTATGAACGTGCAAGGACGTCGTGTCTTAGCAATCGCTAAACCAACTCCGAGAGGTTATTGACCACACCGGAGCACGATCAACCTGACCACGAAGGTATGTTTCCTGTAGGCAAATGAAGAACAAGCAAGAAACTGAGATTGCAATCTGGATATTGCGAATATAAGAGGAAAGCTTTATTGATCAAGGTGGGGTTCTGTGATGCATTTGTCTGGTCATTGAACACAAACGAAGTAAGCGAACTTGCAGCTATGGCGAACTTTAATCTAAACAAAACCCAAAGTCTAAACAATGCCCTAAGGGCTGTATATATGGAGGAGAGAGGGGGAATTTCGTGGCCCTTGGTGGAGGGGTCCGAAACCAACCCTAACTCTTGTTTCCCCACACATACGGACTCTAAAAACAACCTATACTTAAGTATTTCGAAAATACATGGTCCTGGCCCAATAATAAGGTGACACCGCACCTAGAATAGCCTCTGGACGAAACTTATGAAGTGGCATCTTGTATATTTCGTCCAAGGCTTCATGCACTCATTGTGGTGGCTTCAAAGTCCTGGAATCATCAGTTGTAACTCCGTTCTTGTTCCCCTTGCGCATGCCATCATCTCCATGCTTGAACTTGCTCGAAGGTTCATCTTTCTTGTCCAAGCTGGGTCCTTCATTTGTAAGCAAAACAAATGTATCCAATTTAGGCAGCATCATATTCTCATGAACATTAGAATTATTACCTAGAAACGAAAGTACCTGATAATTCAATTGGCGTGCGCGGGCTCTAGTAATTGGTCCAGTATGAATAACAGCAGGGGCTGTGGGTGTAACAATGGTATTGATGTCCTCATCACCTCCCTATAGCTTATCTCGTCTGCTTCTCCCACAATCTCCAATGGCACCGGTCCGTCTCATCGCTCAGCCACTACACCGTCATCAGAGTATAGCTCCAGCTGGGAGGCTACACCGCGGCGGTGGCGTAGTCCCCGACATAGTGTAGTGTGTGTGGCGTCCCTGTTGGGTGTGCGTGGAACACCCACCACATGCTCCGCCGTACTTGGTGCCGCCAAACCACCGTCGAAAGCCAGGGCCATCGTGGCCTGAAGGCGAGAGGTGGCCGTCGTGGCCGCCATCCCACTGCCGGCCATCGTGGCTATCACCCGCTGCACTACTGCGGCCTGAATACGGGAGGTGGTGGTCGTGGCCGCCACGCTATCGTCGGCTGCCGTGCCCGCCACCCCATCGTCGGTCGCCGTGGCCACAACCCCACCGTCGACCGCCGGGGTCATCACCCGCTCCACCACCGCCGCCCGAAGGCGGGATGCAGAGGTGGATGCCCGCACGTGCGTCAGCGACCTTGCCCTGTTGTTTGAAATTCATTCCCATTTCTTGCATGGGACCTAAGCATGTAACCAAGGACACAGATTTGATTTTTCAACCAGTTTATATCCTTTAGAGCATGTGCATGTAGTTCAAATTTGAATTATACACATAAATGCATTGAAAAATCATTTAATGCATAAAAATGTCCAAACGAACCCCCAAAAATCGTAAAAATTGACACAACACTCCTGTTGTTCTCTGTTGACACTAGGAAAAAAATTGAAATTGAGAAGAGGCAATGGATATCGTTTTGTCTAGAAAGGTGAAATGTTCCCTACAGAAACCATCAGGCTTGTTGTGAGAAGCTCTGGTTTGTGAGAAGCATATCCCCAAACCTACCCAAATGGGACAAAAAATTTACCACGACATGTTGATGCCGCTCCATGATAGCATGCCAACTTTCATGAATTTTAGACTAGCTTTGGATTTACTAGAATTTAAAAACCAGGTATCTCAATGTTCGCGGCCGAGTGACGGTGGCAGGGTGTTTGACATTCATTCTCATTTCTTGCATGGGACCTAAGCATGCAACCAAGGACACATATTTGAATGTTCAACTAATTTATATGCATTAGAGCATGTGCCTGTAGTTCAAATTTGAATTATGCACGTGAATGCATAGAAAACTCAGTTAATGTATATAAATGTCCAAGCGAACCCTGAAAAATCGCAAAAATTGACACAACACTCCTGTTGTTCTATGTTGACACTAGGAAAAAATTTGAAATCGAGAAGAGGCAACGGATATCGCTTCGTCCAGAAAGGTGAAACGTTCCCTACCGAAACCATCACACTTGTAGTGAGAAGGTCTGGTTTGTGAGAACTTATACCCAAACCTTCCCCAAATGGGACAAAAATTTACCATGACATGTTGATGTCGCTCCATGATAGCATTCCAAGTTTCATGAATTTCGGACGAATTTTGAATTTACTAGAATTACAAAAGCAAGTACGTTGACGTTTGCTGGAGAGCCATGGTGCCTTGGTGTTCGAATTTCATCCCCATTTCTTTCATGGGACATAAGCATATAACCATGGACACATATATGATTTTACAACCCATGTTGGTGCACCGGAGCATTGCATGTAGTTTAATTTTGAATTGTGCACCTGAAATGGCTAGAAAACCAATGTAATGTATAAAATGTTCAAATGAACCCTGAATAATTCCAATTCTTTTATGACACACATATAGTTGCATGTTCACTTCAGATAAAAGGTCTAGCAATTCAAACACTATCCATTACCGTTGTGACCCCATTAGGTAATTCAAATCAAGATGAAAAATCAAGTAGATCCCACATAGTTTATTATCACCAACCATGTGAGATGCATCACAAAATATCCGGGAGCATCGTCGGTGTATAGTACGCCTATGGCTTACGCGAGATGGTGCATCGGCTACAGTCCATAGTTGGTGTGTCAAGCACACTAGCTCGCTCCCCAAATATCAGATCTGATGAGGACATGACTACCTTGGATACAACCAAAAATATTGCATACATGCATATTTGTTAGGTGATTTCTAGTGCAAACCATTCAATAATCTATTTGTGTTATCTAGAACAAAAATACTTCACACACTTTTGTGTTTTTTCTAATTGCAGGTGTATGGGACATTTGTACAATCCACATATGAAGATAAGGGAAAAGGAGAACTTTAGGTCTTGTTCAAAAAGTCCTCTCACGTCACTTTTGGGCCAAGAGAAGATAGAGTCCAAGTCTCTCACGTTCTTTCCTTGGGTTATGTTTAGATTAAAATTTTGGCATAGCTGCAACTTCACATACTTCGTTTGTGTCCAACCACCACACCAAGACTTCACAGAACCCCACCTTCATTAATAAAGTTTTCCTCTTTTATTCGCAATATCCAGATTGCAATCTCAGTTTCTTGCTTGTTCTTCATTTGGTCGCGGGAAATAGACTCTCGTGGTCAGGTTGATCGTGCTCCGGCGTGGTCAATAACCATCAGAAGTTGGTTTAGCGATTGCTAATGCGCGACGTCTTCGCACGTTCGTAGTCGGATCGTCAAAGTTGACTCCCATAGAAAACGATATCTATCTCATCGAAACATCGGGACACCTTTGCCTCTATCAAGTTGTATCAGTTTTCAGGTTGCTCGGTGAGAATTTCCAGTTTTTCCGAGATTAGATTTATTTTCTTACCTATTGTCCAAGAAAAAGCCACAAAAATAAGTTAGATCTATTCATCCTTTGTCCAAGCCAGTCTGAGCCTTTGCATTTTTCTTTTCATTGCTTGCATAGTTGAATTATCGGTTGCATCGTCATGTCGAGTTGCTGGTCTTAGTGTCTAGTTCGCTTAGAGTTTCGAGTTATGTTCACATTAGTCACGCCGCCGATGCATCGTTATCCTTTCCGCTGTCCATCACCCATCCATGAATTTCCGCCACGTGCTACCCATCGTTCATTGTCACAATCATAGTTGAGGTCGTTCACATCTTTGCTAGATCCAATCTACATCTTATCTAGTTTGTCTTGGAAAGAGGGAGAGCAAAAAAGACAGAGAAAAAAAAGAGAGTAAGAAAAAAGTGTGAGGAAAAAAAGAGAGGAAAAAAACAAAATTCGGATCTATCTAGGCTCAATGTCGTGGTTGAATTCGGATTGGAATCTGTTTTGTGCACTGTTCAGTAAAACAGACATAACTTCCTCATATGAAGTCTGTTTTGGCTCCGCAAGTACTCAAATGGAAGCTAGCGACAAGCCACATCTAAATAGTGGCAGAAGCATGTTCAATATTTGGCACCTCAAAATCGGTTTCTAAATAGGTCTTTTTGCTCTCTGAAGTGCACGAACACAATTTATTCCAGTTTTTCACGTCAGTTTTCGATTTTTTTGACTCCTCATATCAACTTGGATTTGAGTGATTCCTTTTGCGTTTGAAAGCTTGAGTCAGTATCATTCTTGAAAAAAATTATCAAAAAAATTGACACAAACTCTTCTAGAGGAAAGTTGGAGAGAAAGTTGTTGATATATCCTGCTTGGCTATTGTTTCACATCATTATCTTTACTGCTATTGTGATCTTCACTTATATCTTGCTATCCAGAGCTACTTCATATCCTTTATTGATGCTAGTTGTGCTACGGCGTGACCTCATTAGTATTCTAGGCTCACGTCTCTAGTTTGGTCTAGCCTAGGACCAGCACAGTGCCGTCGTTGAGCATTTATTCAACATTGCATCTCTGAATTGATTATTGCTAATCTTTTGCTACCAAGTATAGCCAACCCAGCTCCCCATATTCTACACCGTGTATACGTACATTCCCTGGCAATCTCTTTACACAATCTTCAGAGTTATTCGACACCGTTGGTTGCCTGTCACCACCTGCCGCATGGTAAGAACTTGTAAGATATTGATATTTGCTTTACTGTGAGAACTTTACAACCACATGCTAGTAGTTCATAGGAACATTATTCTCGAATTTTGTTTCTTGGTTCTACTAATCATGACAGGTTCCTGAGATAGAAGTTCTTGGACGACGGACACATCTTCACCATCACGAGAGTTGGGACAACACACACTTGCACATGGTCAGGTTATATCTTTACCGTCATTTGAGGGTAGATTTAAT
The DNA here is from genome assembly GCF_018294505.1 of Triticum aestivum. NCBI lineage: Eukaryota > Viridiplantae > Streptophyta > Magnoliopsida > Poales > Poaceae > Triticum > Triticum aestivum. The sequence continues at coordinate 317,578,094 of NC_057800.1, read as the reverse complement.
CCTGCTATTTATCTATCTTGGGAGCTTGAAGTAGAACAAGTTTTTACTCGCCATGATTTTTCTGAACTTGAGAGAGTATGAGCTACCACTAGAGCATTTACTGGTTTTGCTTCTATTTGGTGGAGTGTACATTGTAAGAAAAACATTGATAACCAACCCACAACTTGCAAAGTTTTGAAAGCTGTAATGAGACAACCATTTTTTCCTCCTTACTATTGTTGTGAATTGCTTCGGAAATTGAAACAATTTAAACAAGGCAGTAACACTATTCATGCTTACTACCAAGAGTTCACATTTTATATGCATCATTGTGACATAGAGAATCTGAGGATGATACAATGAATAGATGTTTTGGTGGTTTGAACCATGATATCCGTGCAAGGTTTCAGTATATTCTTTGTTGGATTACTGGTATGTATGTTCTTGATTGTACCTTTCAGAGACAGATACAGGAGGATGCATTGAGTGACTACAACAACTACTATTCCAGTTCATGCTCACCACCGCAAGTTGGTTCCTCCACCGTTGCACCTACTAGAGCAGCCCCACGTCGGATTGTGAGCGCGACATCATCTCAAGAGTATGGTACATTGTCAACGTCCGTACCTACATCATCTACCTCTTTGCGACAAGGTAACAATAAAGGTATTGATGACATAACTTCACATGAGAATGATGCATGCCTAGTTAACTTGAATGCATCATGTGTTGAGTTACCTGTTGATTTGAGCACACCACCTATTTTAGAGAATCTTGTTACTGTCATGAATGCGTCATGTGATCAAATAACTGAAATACCAACAATTTTGAGTGCACCCATTGAATTAACTGTTGATGCAAAATAACCAACGTCTAATCTTTTTGATATGACCTCTAATCTTGGTGATGATTCTATGTCCAATGACTTATTGCATGTTTGCTTATTTAAGCATGTTGTAGCATGTAAATTTTATGCAAGTGAGGTTTATTCACCAATGTTGGGATGGTTTAATGATGAACATTGTTAATCTTTTGAAATGAATAAGAGCTTCACATATATGTGCAAACTGAGTTGCAATATTTTCATGCCTTCTACTTCTTGTGATAATTTTTTGACTTTATATTTTATGAACTATGAAAGTTACTCATGTATAAATGTGTCATATGTGCAAAAATCAAGGGAAGTAAAAATGGATGACATATACATATACAACATGTACACCCTGTCTCTTTTGTTAGCCACATTTCAGATTAAGCAATGCCAAGGACGGCTTTGTTTTCAAGAAGGGGAGGATGATGAGGACACGAATACCTTGTATACGACCAAAAATATTGCATACATGCATATTTGTCAGGTGATTTCTAGGGCAAACTATTCAATAATCTATTTATGTTATCCAGAACAAAAATACTTCACACACTTTTGTGTTTGGTCTAATTGAAGGTGTATGGGACATTTGTACAATCCACATATGAAGATAAGGGAAAAGGAGAAGTTTAGGTTTTTTTTTCAAAAAGTCCTCTCATGTCACTTTTGGGCCAAGAGAAGATAGAGTCCAAGTCTCTCAAGTTCTGAATTCAGATTCGGATTGCACAGACATACCTGACTCAAAACGTCAACAACTTTTTCATATGGACTCCGAATTCGGTGATTCTTTTTTTGTTAGAAAGTGAATTTCGTGTTCTTTCCAACCCAATTGGAATCACCTTCAAATTCATCCGGATCATTGAGATATCGATGAAACAATCTGACGCTACAGCAGAATCCGAGTCAAACAACAAGTCCAAATGTATTGCACCACCTCCACTTGGGCCCATGAGCCTTGTACGACCTAGGGTTAGTTTTAGGATGCCTTGGGACGTCCTTCCACCTCCTTGGCCGCCACCCCTTGCTCCTATATAAGTAGATCCATCTAGTAGCTTTTTCCTTGGTTTTGTTTAGATTAAAAGTTCGCCATAGCTCCAACTTCGCGTACTTCGTTTGTGTCCAACCACCAGACCAAGACGTCATATAACCCCACCTTCATTAATAAAGCTTTCCTCTTTTATTTGCAATATCCAGATTGCGATCTCAGTTTCTTGCTTGTTCTTTGTTTGCTCGCAGGAAATAGACCCTCGTGGTCAGGTTGATCGTGCTCCGGCGTGGTCAATAACCCTCGGAAGTTGGTTTAGCGATTGCTAAGGCGCGACGTCTTCGCACGTTCGTAGTTGGATCGTCAAAGTCGACTCCCACAAAAAACGATATCTATCTCATCGAAACATCGGGATACCTTCACCTCTATCAAGTTCTGTTCAAAATGTCCGCTCATGCCACTTTTGGGCCAAGAGAAGATAGAGTCCAAGTCTCTCACGTTTTGGATTCTGATTCGGACTGCACAGACATACATGACTCAAAATGCCAACAACTTTTTCATATGGACTCCGAATTGGGTGATTCTTTTTTGTTGGAAAGTAGATTTCGTGGTCTTTCCAACCCAATTGGATTCACCTTCAAATTCGTCTGGAGAATTGAGATATCAATGAAACAATCTGACGCTGCAGCAGAATCCGAGTCAAACAACAAGTCCAAAGGTGTTGCGTAACCTCCACTTGGGACCCTCGCCTCTATCAAGTGCTATCAGTTTTCAGATTGCTCGGTGAGAATTTCCTGTTTTTCCCAGATTAGATTTATTTTCTTACCTATTGTCCAAGAAAGAGGCACAAAAAAGTTAGAATTATTCATCATTTGTCCAAGCCAGTCTGAGCCTTTGCAATTTTCTTTTCATTGTTTGCATAGTTGAATTATCGGTTGCATCGTTGTGTCGAGTTGCTGGTCTTAGTGTCTAGTTTGTTTAGAGTTTCGACTTCTGTTCACATTAGTCACGTCGCCGCTGCATCGTTATCACTTCCGCTGTCCACCACCCATCCATCAATTTCCACCATGTGCTACCCACCGTTCATTGTCATAATAATAGTTGAGATCGTTCACATCTTGGCTTGATCCAATCTGCATCTTATCTAGTTTGTTTTGGAAAGAGGGAGAGAAAAAAAGAGAAAAACGAGAGAAAAAAAGTTAGAGAAAAAAAGAGGAAGTAAAAAAATGTGAGGAAAAAAGAGAGAATAAAAAAATTCGGATCTATCTAGACTCAATCTCGTAGTTGAATTCGGATTGGAATCTGTTTTGTGCACTCTTCAGTAAAACATGCATAACTTCCTCATACGAAGTACGTTTTGGCTCCACGAGTACTCAAAAGAAATCTAGCGACGAGCTGCATCTAAATAGTTGCAGAACCTAGCTCAATATTTGGCACCTCAAAATCGGCTTCTAAATAAGACTTTTTGCCCTCCGAAGTTCATGAACACAGCTTATTCCAGTTTTTAGGCCAGTTTTAGAATTTTTTGACTCCTCATATCAACTCGGAATTGAGTGATTCCTTTTGTGTTTGAAAGCCCGAGTCAGTACCATTCTTGAAAAAAGTTATCAAAAAATTGGCACAAACTTTTCCAGAGGAAGTTGTTGATATATCCATCTTGGCTGTTGTTTCATATCATTATCTTTACTACTATTGTGATCTTCACTTATATGTTGCTTTCTAGAGCTACTTCATATCCTTTATTAATGCTAGTTGTGCTATGCCGTGAACTCTTTGGTGTTCTAGGCTTGCGTCTCTAGTCGGGTCTAGCCTAGGACCAGCACAGTACCATCGTTGAACATTTATTCAACATTGCATCTTTGAATTGATTATTGCTAATCTTTTGCTACCATATATAGCCAACCTAGCTCCACATATTTGTACACCATGTATACGTATATTCCCCTGGCAACCGCTTTACTCAATCTTTAGAGTTATTTGACACCGCTAGTTGCCGATCACCACCTGCTGCATGGTAAGAATTTGTAAGATATTGAGATTTTCTATACTGTGAGCGTTTTACCACCACTTCCAAGTAGTTCATAGGAACATTTTTTTGGATTCTGTTTCTTGTTTCTACTAATCATGACAGGATCCAGAGTCAATTAATGGGCTTTGTCGATCGTGGGAGACGTGCCACCACCTTTGCAAATACCACAACCGTCACAAGAGGTGCACAAACATCCAAATGCACATGACCAGGTTAATGTATCTATACCACCATTTAATGGCTGTTTTAGACCTTCTTTATATATTGAATGGGAGTTCAACATAAAAAATATATTTGCTTCCCATAATTTTGATGAACATAAAAAGTTTAATGTTGCGGTTGGTTCTTTCATTGGTTATGCTTTGGTTTGGTGGAGTGAATATTGTCGGTTACACCCTGATTATATACCTACTACTTGGGATGATTTGAAACTTGCGATGCGACATACTTTTGTTCCCGCTTATTATACTCGCGACATGATTAAGAAGTTGCATCATTTAAAACAAGGTAGTGACACTGTAACAAAATATTATGATGATTTACAAACTACCTTGTTGCATTCCTCTTTAGAAGAAAGTGAAGATGATTTTATGGATAGATTTTGGGGAGGATTAAACCGTGATATTCAAGAGATATTAATTCATGAAGAGTGTTATCCTATGGACCATTTGTTTCATCTTGCTTGCAAAGCTAAACAGGAAATATAACGACGTGTTGCCCACGAGGAGAACAAGCGCACGGTGCACATTCCAAGAGTTGATATGATTTTTCCTTCAACTACTAGGCATACTATGACAACCACATCCGTTGTTGTGAGGGCTACATCACCTCCACCATGTGACACATCGCCCCCGAGAGTCACTACATCTTCTGAGTTGATCATAAGAGGTAATGACAAAGGTACTGATCTTCTATCTCTACATGAGAATGATGAATGCCTTGTCAATTTGAATGCACCATCTGATGAGCTACCCACTACTTTGATCGTACCACCTATTTTAGAGGACTATGTTGATAATTTGACTTTGCCATGTGATCAAACAATTGAAATACCAACAATTTTGAGTGCACCCATTGAATTAACTGTTGATGCAAAAGAACCAGTGTTTAATCATTTTGATATGACCTCTAATCTTGGTGACGATTCTGTGTCCAATGACTTATTGCATGTTTGCTTATTTAAGCATGTTGTCGCATGTAATTTGATGCAAGTAAGATTTATCACCAATGTTGGGATGGTTTAATGATGAATGTTGTCAATCTTTTGATATGAATAAGAGCTTCACTTATATGTGCAAACTGAGTTGCAATATTTTCATGCCTTCTACTTATGATAATATTTTGGCTTTATATTTTATGATCTATGAAAGTTACTCATGTATACATGTGTGATATGTGCAAAAATCAAGGGAAGTAAAAATGGATGACATATACATATACAACATGTACACCTTGTCTCTTTTGTTAGCCACATTTCAGACTAAGCAACGCCGAGGACGGCTTTGTTTTCAAGAAGGGGAGGGTGATGAGGACATGACTACCTTGGATACGACCAAAAATATTGCATACATGCATATTTGTCAGGTGATTTCTAGTGAAAACTATTCAATAATCTATTTGTGTTATCCAGAACAAAAATACTTCACACACTTTTGTGTTTTGTCTAATTGCAGGTGTATGGGACATTTGTACAATCCACATATGAAGATAAGGGAAAAGGAGAAGTTTAAGTTCTGTTCAAAAAGTCCTCTCACGTCACTTTTGGGCCAAGAGAAGATAGAGTCCAAGTCTCTCACTTTTTGGATTCAGAGTCGGACTGCACAGACATACCTGACTCAAAACACCAACAACTTTTTCATACGGACTCCAAATTGGGTGATTCATTTTTTGTTGGAAAGTAGATTTCATGCTCTTTCCAACCCAATTGTATTCACCTTCAAATTCGTCCGGAGCATTGAGATATCAATGAAACAATTTGCATTAAGATATCAAATTCGGACGCTGCAGCAGAATCCGAGTCAAACAACAAGTCCAAAGGTGTTGCATCACCTCCACTTGGGACCCTCTCCTCTATCAATTTCACTTTTCAATTATCGTTGGTGAAACATGGGCACGTGGACCCGCTTGTGAGGTCAACTTCTGGGGCCCACTCCGGCGAGAGTGCGGCCGTAGCCGCCATGCGCGTGCTAACAAGTTGCATGAGCGCGGCCGCAATCTGCGACCGGGCGACCAAGGCAGCCCAAACAGCCATTGTTGCTTCTCAGGTGGCGGCAGCAACATCTGCCTCGGGGATAGCAACTGGTGAGAGCAGCACAAGAGCTGTTCGTTTCGCAGCGGCGGCCTTAGCCCTAATGGTGGCTGCCCACGACCATGTCGAGGCCGCCCACACCCAACTCGTGGAGGTCATCGCACAAATCGAACGAAGCTTCTCTAAAAACGGTCGGCAACCCACGGCCGAAGAGTTGGCAATCGCCGAGAGCGTTTGAGCAGCCGTCTATTCCTCCTCCACATACCTTTCAACGATGGAGCCCTTCTAAGCCCAGATCGCGGCTCCCCACGCCCAGCTCGTGGCCGCCTTTTCCAAAGAGATGGTGGAAGCGGATGGCAAGATGCTTGTCGAGTATGGTGCGATGGATGCCATGGAGCCCCTTCCCCAGGAGACCGTGGGGCATGAGCTGGACATCGAGGTGGCGGCGGAGATTGACGAGCAACAGCCGTAGTAGTACTCTTTGTTTTGTTTAATTAAGAGCGCCAGTCTTTAATTTGTTAGAGTAATGTTTAGGTCAACTAGCTCTGTTTAATTGATGAACTTGCTTGATTAAGAAGTATGGGTGTGCTGTAGTCTCCTTTGTGTATCCAAATTATGCAATGACGTGGATGACCACTCTAACTAGGGAAATTTGAACCAAAATTTTTGACGTTCAAACTCATCACACATGGGTTAAGCTATCTGAATCATTTGTGATGTTCACATATCATACACAGTTCTGAATAAGGGACCCTGTCTGATGACACTTTGCACGCCATTTTTTTCGCTGAAGCAATTCCAAATTTTTGGCTTCCGCGGAAATATCTACCTCCCTGCCCCCTCCCCCTTACCAAAAGCCACATTTCCCCTGTTTCTATCTTCCTTTCCAAGCTGAAACCTTCACTCCTTGCTTGCAGTGCCGCCTCCTCGTCGGCGACCCTCCTTCAGGCTGCACGGCCTCATCTATCCAAGCAGGTAATCCACACCCGACCCCATTCTCCTCCTCCTTCCACATCCCACATGCCCTAACCACCAGCGCGAGCACGACACCTTCCACCCAAATCACCGACCCCTCCACCAAATAAGTGCCGCCCTAAGCCATGGTGCACGTAGTATGGCCAGGATCTCAAGGACCATTTGGCAGCGGAGAAGAAAATTGCGGCCATAGGAGCGCATGAGGTCGCGATGGCTGCCATTTGTGCCGACCCCCAGATCTTGGAGGAGCACCTTGCCATTTTCTAGCTACGCCGGTTAAGCATGCTCAGTTTACCCATTGCGTATGCTGCTCCTGCCTTTCCTTCACAAATTCTAGTGAATTGTACTATTTAATTTTACCATGCAATCTGTTGCTCTAGTGTATATGTTCTATATGTCGTGCAGTGTGGTGCTCACTTATGAATTGTTTTGTTAATTAGTTGTCGTCTTTAGTTAACTGTTTGGTTCAATTATGCAAATGTGATGTTCAATTCATCAGGATGAAATTTTGTATTGTATTCCATGTGAGAAATAAATCGAATTTATCTTTACAAAATACATGAGAAACGAATACAATTGCTATATTTCCAAGTTGTCAAGCATGCTTGGTTTTATTATACATTGTGCAATGTGGTGGTCAGTTAACGTTTGGTTCATTTGTGTTGTGGTGTTTAGTTAACTATTTGGTTCAATTCTGCAATGCGATGTTGAATAGTTGTGGGTGCATTCTGTTATTGTATACCATGTGAGGAATAAATTGAATTTGGCTGTAATAAATATATGAGAAACAAATACAATTGCTATATTTCCAAGTTGTTAGGCATTCTTGGTTTGGTTAACTATCTGATCTTCCATTAGGAGTATGTTATATTGTGCAATGTGGTGCTCAGTTAATGTTTGGCTCATTTGTTGTGGTGTTTAGTTAACTGCTTGGTTCAATTCGGCAATGCAATGTCCAATTGTCGTGGGTAGAATTTTGTATAGTTGTGTATGTGAGGAATAAATCGAATTTGGCTGCACTTAATACATGAGAAGCATATACGAGTGCTATATTTCCTAGTTCTTAATCATGCTTGGTTTTGATAAATGGGTTTTCCATGTGGCTTGAATTAATCTGATGAATCTGCAATGTGCTTATTTTTCATCAACATATTTTACTAATAGCATGCGAACCGTTACTTAACCTGATGACTAACTACCTTATATGTGTTGCAGGGAAATAATGGGAAGCACTGAGGTTTACAATCGAGGTTAGAACGTGTATGGTCCATTGTTTAATAACACATTATTGTGCAATTGCAGGAACCATTCTAATATTTAGGTTCTTAACAATTTGGTCTTGCACATGTAGGTCCTGTTGTCGGAGGTTTTGACCCACTGTTCGACCCTTTTTGCATATGGGGAAATGAGTTGTCCATGAATATCAATCAAGTCAAGAAACTCAGAAAGATTGTTAGGATAAAGAGATTAGCGACAAGAAGCAACAGGATCTTTGTCTGCAGAGTGAAGAAGACATCAGTTCATGACAAGATGGTACTAACTATTATACCTTGCCTTTTTTATTCCTTTGCCCCATTTCCAATATAGAGAAGATATTTATGCACATCCTTCTTTTCAGGCCTTTCCAAAGCAGTTCACTGATGATTACCTCTCAAACCACCTATATGGTCAGGAGGCGAGGAAGGTTTTCATAGAACACCCACGGTTCAATATTGAAGTGTTCCTGAAGAGGACGGAGGACAGACGGTCAATCATCCACATGCATTGTCCTAAAGTTGCAAAGACCTTCAACATGAATGAAGGCTCAATACTCGCCTTCCGCTTCAGCAGTTTTCAAGATGAGATGCATTTGTCTATATACCGTCCATGATGCTAATTTCGAAAGGTTCTACAAGTTGCATGTGGAACTTGGTGCTGGTGCAGTTGTGTAATGGGGTAGCTGAGTGTTGAAGCTATATCATGTTGTACTCTGATGTATTTCAATTATGAAATCTTGCTTCCTTAATATGGAAATGGAATATATTATGTTCTTAATATGAATGTAAATTAATTTAATAAATGGATTATTAATAATAGGGAAATTAGCCTGCTAATGGCAAATTATCCTACTAATTGGGTTTTGGTATTGCAAACGGTTATTGAGAAAATACCGTGGGTGATGACCTCGGGCAACGCACATAGTTTCTAGGAGTAAACCGTGTTGGATCAATTAACAAACACACACGACCTTCTCTTGAAAACTATTTGCGTTAGGCCTCCTTGCACAAATGTTTATCACATAAAAACTGCGTGTGATGGATAGCCTTTGCCACACAGTTTCTTCTACACAATGTGTGTGATGCATTCAATAACGCAAACAATAAATTGTTAATATCGTATGAAATGGCCATGCTATCACAAACAATTTAATGGGGAAAATTGTGTGTGATGTACCTATGAACAGAAACGTTTTCCTTGGAGCGAATGTGTGGGATGTACATACGAGCGAAAATATTTAGTAGGAACTGGCTGTGTGGGATGTACTTGCGACCGGAAACAATTTCACCTGTGTAATTGTATTTTTAGCTCTACTATACGTATTACCGTATTTGAGTGGTCGCCTGTCGCACACCTCCTCATTTTGCCGAGCGTGTGTGCCAGGAGGGCATATCCCCGACGGTTTCTGGGTTGTGTGGGAAGGACCCCCCTATCGCCGTCACTCACTAGGCGACGGTTCCCAATGCTGCCGCAGAAAGGGGTTAAAAACCATTTCTATAGCATCGACGCATACCAGTGACATCTCCAAAAGTGGCTATGAAATTTAGTATCATGATCTGAAACAATAGTATTTGGCACACCATGCAAGTGAATAATTTCAGGAAAGAACAAATCAGCAATATTAGCATCATCATCGCTTTTATGACATGGCATAAAGTGTGCCATTTTCTAGAATCTATCCATGACAACAAATATGCTATCCCTCCCTTCTTTCTTCGAGGTAAACCCAAAACAATGTCCATAGATATATCCTCCCATGGAACACTAGGTACATACAAAGGCACATATAAACCATGAGGATTGAGTCGTGACTTAGCTTTTTGACATTTAGTGCAGCAAGCAACAAAGTGCTGAACATCCCGTCTCATCTTTGGCCAAAAGAAATGTGTAGCAAGTACATCCTCCGTCTTCTTCACGCCAAAGTGTCCCATTAATCCTCCTCCATGCACCTCCTGCAACAACAAAAGACGAACGGAGCTAGCTGGAATGCATAGCTTGTTAGCACGAAACAAATCCATCGTTAATGACAAACTTGTTCCATGTTCCCCCTTCTTTACAATTCTGCAATACATCTTTAATTTTAGCATCATGCACATACTGATCTTTGATGGTCTCGAAACCAAAATTTTCAAAGTTAAATTGTGAAAGCATAATATAATGACGAGACAATGCATCAGCACTAACATTTTGTTTACCCTTCTTGTGTTTAATGGCACAAGGGAAATTCTCAATGAATTCAACCCATTTAGCATGTCAACGGTTTAGTTTTGCTTGACTCTTAATGTGTTTTAAAGATTCATGATCAGAATGTATAACAAATTCTAAGGGCCATAAATAATGTTGCCATGTTTCTAATGTCTGAACAAGAGCATATAATTCTTTATCATAAGTAGAATAGTTCAGACCAGGCACACTCAATTTTTCAGAAAGGCATGCAACAGGTTTGCCATCTTGTAATAACACACCTCCTATTCCAATTCCACTAGCATCACATTCAAGCTCAAAATTCTTATTAAAATCAGGAAGTTGGAGTAAAGGAGCATGTCTCAACTTATCTTTCAATACCATGAATGCTTCTTCTTGTGCAGTACCCCAAACAAAAGGCACATCCTTCTTTGTGAGCTCATTGAGAGGTGCAGCAATGGTGCCGAAAGCTCTCACAAAACGCCTATATAAACCAGCAAGGCCAAGAAAACTCCTCACTTGTGTGATCGTTTTGGGCTATGGCCAACTCTCAATAGCTTCAATCTTGACGTTATCAACTTCAATTCCCCGTGGAGTAACAACATATCCAAGAAAATATACTCAGTCGGTACAAAAGTTGCACTTCCCAAGGTTACAAAACAAATGTGCATCACGTAGAGCAATAAAAACAACACATAAATGTTCCAAATGTTCCTCCAAAGATCTGCTATAAATCAGTATATCATCAAAATAGAGTACCACAAATCGTCCAATGAAAGCACGTAAAACTTGGTTCAGTAATCTCATGAAAGTATTAGGTGCATTAGTTAACCCAAAAGGCATGACTAACCATTAGTTAGTTTTAAATGCTATTTTCCATTCATCTCCCAATTTCATACGAATTTGATGGTATCCACTACGCAAATCAACTTTGGAGAATATTGTGGAGCTACTCAATTCATAAAGCATATCATCTATCCTAGGAATAGGATAATGATAATGAATAGTAATATTATTAATGCCTCTACAATCAACACACAAACGCGACGTACCTTCCTTTTTTGGCACTAGTATAATTGGAACAACACAAGGACTAAGTGATTCGCGTATATAACCTTTGTCGAGCAGCTCCTGTACTTGACGCATAATCTCATTCGTCTCCTCTGGATTTGTACGGTATGGAGCACGGTTGGGTAGTGATGCACTAGGAATTAAGTCAATCTGATGATCAATCGTTCGAATAGAAGGTAATGCTGGTGGCACGTCTTGTGGAAAGACGTCAGCAAACTCCTGCAAAATGTTAGTGACAGTAGGAGGCAAAGAGGAAGGCATGTCCTCGAATGAAAATAATACCTCTTTCCACACAAAAGCATAACAAACAGATTTGCTGCAATCTAGATCATCAATATCAGATTTGGTGACAAGTAAACGTCCACTTTTCAATTTAATTTCAGAAGCAACACTAGATGGTTTATTATTAGGTTTCATTTGTTGCTCAAATTGTTTTGCCACTATCTGATTTGCACTCTTTATTTTGCTCCTGTTTTGCTTTACTAGCTCGATAAATATCATCTTTTAAAATGGAATCAGGAGTCATAGGAAGCAAAGTAATATGTTTATCCTTATGTACAAGAGTATTGTGATTGCTTATACCATCGTGTATAGAATTTTTGTCGAATTGCCATGGCCTACCAAGTAATAAGGAACATGCTTACATAGGTACCACATCACAATCAACATAATCAGCATATGTGGCGATACTAAAATGCACACGAACAATACGTGTTACCTTAACCTTGCCGTTGTTGTTGAACTATTGGATGTAGTAAGGATGTGGATGTGGTCTTGTGGTGAGTGATAGCTTCTCCACCATCTCCATGCTAGCCAAGTTGTTGCAGCTCCCTCCATCAATGATGATGTGAACAGAACATTCCTTCACAACTCCCTTTGTGTGGAACAAATTGTGCCTCTGATTTTGCTTAGCTTGCGTGACCTGCACACTCAAAACACGTTGAGCAACTAAACTTCAATACATGTCAGCGTCATCAGCAGCCATATATTGCGTCTCTTGTTCAGAATCATCTCCACCATGTTCTTCACTTGTAATAAGAGCCAAAGTCTCCTCAGCGTAGTCACTAGCGGACTCATACCCTCCATCGTCAGTAGCAATCATTACACACTTAGATGGGCATTCTCTCGCATAATGACCTCCACCCTTGCAATGACGACAAATAATATCATGTGTTTGCCCTGTTGATGCCATGGGAGAAGAAGAGCTATATGTAGGCCTAGAAGGTGTGCTCTTGCACTAGTGGAAAAGGGGGAAATGGTCCAGGCCGGGTCAGCCCATTAGTCCCGGTTTAGTCTAGAACCGGGACCCATGGGGGCATTGGACTCGGTTCGTGAGCCCAAGGGGCCGTCCAGGCCACGTGGGCCATTGGTCCCGGTTCGTCTGGACCTTTTGGTCCCGGTTGGTGGGACGAACCGGGACCAAAGGCCTCGCTCCTGGCCCACCACCATTGGTCCCGGTTGGTGGCATGAACCGGGTCCAAAGGCTCCACTTTAGTCCCGGTTCATGCCACCAACTGGGACCAATGAGGTGCCTATATATACCCCCTCGTGTAAGGGCAGAGCACACTGCTCTGTTTTTTTCTGGCCGAGGGGGAGAGGGCTTGGTGGTGCTCTAGCTCACCTCCTATGCACACAAGGTGTTCGACGGAATTCCCGAGCCACACTACTTAAGCTTTCTCCTCTCCAAGCTCGACCTTCAAGCTCCATTTTCCTCAATATTTGTCTAGGTTTAGCGGTCCGTCACGCCCCGTCCCCGTCTTCACCACCGTCAATCACCCGCGCCGAGCTCATCGCCGTCACCACCGTGGTGAGCCTCTTGTTCTTATCTTCTTTTTGAAAGGAAAAAATATTCTTACTTGTATGTTTACATAGATACTTGTATTATTTTCTTACTTTTATTATTGCATCTTATATAGTGTGATGGTTTTGGTATCCGCCCCCGTCGGCCCTCGTCCTGTCTATGATTCGGATGTGGTATATATATTATCTTTATAACTATTGGTTCATTTATTGTTTATGAAAATTATCCCGACCAACGTGACATAGATTTTATTTATGTAGGATGTATGTGAAACAGAAATTCCAACCGACCCTATTGTCGAGAGGTTAAATTTAGTTGAAGAAGAAAACAATTTGTTGAAGGAAAAAATAAAAAAAATTGAGGAGGAGAAGATGATATTGGAGTTGCATGTTGCGGATGTCGTCGATGATCACAAGATCAAGATGGATGCAATGCACTTGAAGATTAGAAAGATTATAAAATATGCCATTCATACCGAGGCTTGGTATCATTATGCCATTGGATCAATTGTTACCTTGGTTGCGATTATGATCGCATTTGTTTTCGCATTGAAATGTTTTACATAGTTTCAATGTATGGTTTAATTAATTAGATGCTCTGGAGAGCTATATGTTGTTAGATGAGAACTATGTATGTACTTTGGTTTTAATATGACGATGAACTTCTATTAATTTGTACACTTAATTATATATAACGCACGCAGATGAACCGGCAATGGATGTACGGTGACAGACACACCTCCGAGTACATTAAGGGCGTGCATGAGTTTCTCGATGCGGCTGAGGCAAACAAGCGGAATGGTTTTATGTGTTGTCCATGCAATAAATGTGGGAATACGAGGTCTTACTCTAACCGGAAAACCCGTCACTCCCACCTGCTTTACAAGGGTTTCATGCCACACTATAATGTTTGGACGGCGAAGAAGAAGAGTATGACGACAACTATGTGCCCCCTGAATACGGTGATGCTGCAACGGGGGGAGCTAGTGAAGATCAAGAGGAACCAGACGATGTGCCCAATGATGCTGCAAGGGGTGAAGCTGCTGAAGATCAAGAGGAACCAGACGATGAGCCCGATGATGATGATCTCCGTCGGGTCATTGTCGATGCAAGGACGCAATGCGAAAGTCAAAAGGAGAAGCTGAAGTTCGATCGCATGTTAGAGGATCACAAAAAAGGGTTGTACCCCAATTGCGAAGATGGCAACACAAAGCTCGGTACCGTACTGGAATTGCTGCAGTGGAAGGCAGAGAATGCTGTGGCTGACAAAGGTTTTGAGAAGCTACTGAAAATACTGAAGAAGAAGCTTCCAAAGGATAACGAATTGCCCGACAATACATACGCAGGAAAGAAGGTCGTATGCCCTCTAGGATTGGAGGTGGAGAAGATACATGCATGCCCTAATGACTGCATCCTCTACCGCGGTGCATACAAGGATCTGAACGCATGCCCGGTATGCGGTGCATTGCGGTATAAGATCAGACGAGATGACCCTGGTGATATTGACGGCGAGCCCCCCAGGAAGAGGGTTCCTGCAAAGGTGATGTCGTATGCTCCTATAATACCACGGTTGAAACGTCTGTTCAGAAATGAAGAGCATGACAAGTTGATGTGATGGCACAGTGAGGACCGGAAGAAAGACAAGAAGTTGAGAGCACCCACTGACAGGTCGCAGTGGAGAAAAATCGAGAGAAAGTACTGGGATGAGTTTGCAAAGGACATAAGGAATGTATGGTTTGCTTTAAGCGCGGATGGCATTAATCCTTTCGGGGAGCAGAGCAGCAATCACAGCACTTGGCACGTGACTCTATGTATGTATATCCTTCCTCCTTGGATGTGCATGAAGCGGAAGTTCATTATGATGCCAGTTCTCATCCAAGGCCCTAAGCAACCCGGCAACGACATTGATGTGTACCTAAGGCAATTAGTTGAAGAACTTTTACATCTGTGGAATGGAAACGGTGTACGTACGTGGGATGAGCACAGACAGGAGGAATTTAACCTAAAGGCGTTGCTATTCGTGACCATCAACGATTGGCCCGCTCTCACTAACCTTTCAGGACAGACAAACAATGGATACCACGCATGCACGCACTGTTTAGATGACACTGAAAGTATATACCTGGACAAATGCAGGAGGAATGTGTACCTGGGCCATCGTCGATTTCTTCCGACCAACCATCAATGTCGAAAGAAAGGCAAGCATTTCAAAGGCGAGGCAGATCACCGGAAGAAGCCCGCCATGCGTACCGGTGTTCACGTACTTGCTATGGTCAATGATTTACACGTAATCTTTGGAAAGGGTACCGGCGGACTAGCTGTTCCGAATGACGCTGAGGGACACGCACCCATGTGGAAGAAGAAATCTATATTTCGGGACCTACCCTACTGGAAAGACCTAGAGGTCCGCTCTTCAATCGACGTGATGCACATGACAAAGAACCTTTGTGTGAACCTTCTAGGCTTCTTGGGCGTGTATGGGAAGACAAAAGATACACCTGAGGCACGGGAGGACCTGCAATGTTTGCACGAAAAAGACGGCATGCCTCCGAAGCAGTATAAAGGTCCTGCCAGCTACGCTCTTACGAAAGAAGAGAAAGAAATCTTATATGAATGCCTGCTCAATATGAAGGTCACGACTGGCTTCTCGTCAAATATGAAGGGAATAATAAATATGCCAGAGAAAAAGTTTCAGAACCTAAAGTCTCATGACTGCCACGTGATTATGACGCAACTGCTTCCGGTTGCATTGAGGGGGCTTCTACCGAAAAATGTCCAATTAGCCATTGTGAAGCTATGTGCATTCCTCAATGCAATCTCTCAGAAGGTGATCGATCCAGAAATCATACCAAGGCTAAGGAGTGATGTGGCGCAATGTCTTGTCAGTTTCGAGCTGGTGTTCCCACCATCCTTCTTCAATATCATGACACACGTCCTAGTTCATCTAGTCGACGAGATTGTCATCCTGGGCCCGTATTTCTACACAATATGTTCCCCTTTGAGAGGTTCATGGGAGTCCTAAAGAAATATGTCCGTAACCGCGCTAGGCCAGAAGGAAGCATCTCCATGGGACATCAAACAGAGGATGCTATCAGGATTTGTGTTGACTTCATTCCTGGCCTTAAGAAGATAGGTCTCCCTAAATCACGGTATGAGGGGAGACTGACTGGAAAAGGCACTCTTGGAAGTTACTCAATAATATGCAGGGACGGATATTCTTGGTCTCAAGCACACTACACAGTTCTACAGAACTCTACCTTGGTGACCCCGTATGTCGATGAACACAAGAACAGTTTGCGCTCCAAACACCGGGAGCAGTGCGACGACTGGATTACATGTGAACACATCAGGACTTTCAGCAGTTGGTTGGAAACACGTCTCAGAGGTGACAACACTGTTGATGAGCTGTACTTGTTGTCTAGGGGACCATCTTTGACTGTATTGACTTACAAAGGATACGAGATAAATGGGAATACATTTTACACGATCGCCCAAGATCAAAAGAGCACCAACCAAAACAGTGGTGTCCGCTTTGATGCAGCAACCGAGAGAGGAAAGGACACATATTATGGTTACATAGTGGACATATGGGAACTTGACTATGGACATAATTTTAAGGTCCCTTTGTTTAAGTGCAAATGGGTCAATCTGTCAGGAGGCGGGGTACAGGTAGACCCACAGTACGGAATGACAACAGTGGATCTGAAAAATCTTGGGTACACTGACGAACTGTTCGTCCTAGCCAATGATGTGGCACAGGTTATCTATGTGAAGGACATGCCTACCAAAGCGAGAAAAAGAAAAGATAAGGAAGCAAATACATCATACGATGAGCCAAAGCGCCACATAGTTCTTTCAGGAAAAAGGGATATCCGGGGAGTGGAGGGCAAGACAGACATGTCTGAAGATTATGAAAAGTTTCATGAAATTCCTCCCTTCAATGTCAAGGCTGACCCGAGCATCCTGATAAACGATGAAGATTATCCATGGTTACGGTGCAATAAGAAAATTACACAAGCAAAGAAAAAGTGAAGACTTTCTCCCGCAACTATTATGATGATACCATGCCAACTTTGTAACACACGAGTATGCTATGCCAACTTTTTCAGAGTTCATTTGAAAATTATGAATTTAGGTCGAATTTTCTCTATAGGCGCATTTATGTTCATTTTTTTAGTAAAGTTAATAACAAACTTGTGATTCACACAAATTTCAAAGAATTCAAATTTTAACTATTCAAATTTGAAAACTAATGGCACTAACAGAAAGTTTATAATTTTTCTAAAACTAATGGCACTAACAGAAAGTTTATAATTTTGCTGAACTAAAAG
Organism: Triticum aestivum; assembly: GCF_018294505.1. Taxonomy (NCBI): domain Eukaryota; kingdom Viridiplantae; phylum Streptophyta; class Magnoliopsida; order Poales; family Poaceae; genus Triticum; species Triticum aestivum. The sequence continues at coordinate 317,560,367 of NC_057800.1, read as the reverse complement.
CAAAAAAACAAAAAAAAGTGTTTTTAAATTTGAAAACTAATGGCACTAATAGAAATTTTATAATTTTTCTAAAACTAAAAGCAAAAAGAATTAAAAAATAAAGCAAAAAACAAAAGAAAATAAATAATGCAGAAAACAAAACAAAAAAACTAGATTTTTTTAAAAAATAGCAACAATAAGTAAAGAAAACAAAAAAACAAAAAAATGCCTCCTATTGAGCCCCAACGGCCTCAATACGACTAGAAACCCTACCATGGGCCAGGATTCAGGCCCGCAGGAGACCCAGTAGGCCCACAGGCACAGAAAGTGGATTTAGGCCCGTAAGCCTGCGGTAGAGAGGAGCTCGAAGTGGTTGGCTCGGCAGAGCTTATAAACCACTCCAAGCCCCTCTCGGCTAGTGAGGTGGGACTAAACATCCCACCGCACTGCGCCAGTTCTAGCACACAACCTTTGGTCCCGGTTGGTGCCACCAACCGGGACTAAAGGGGTGCATTGGTCACGGTTCGTGGCACCAACCGGGACCAATGCCCCCCTTTAGTCCCGGTTGGTGCCACCAACCGGGACCAAAGGCCGCCGCTTCTAAAAAGAGGCCTTTGATCCCGGTTGGTGGCACCAACCGGGACTAAAGGGGGCATTGGTCCCGGTTGGTAGGACGAACCGGGACCAATGCTCCGTCTATATAAGCCACACTTGGGAAAAAATTGGTTCAGTTCGATCCCGCCCCGACGACGCCGCCAGGCTGCCCCTCTGCGCCTCGCCGTCGCCGTCGTCGCCCCTGCCTCCAACACCGTCCCACGCCGCCCAGACGCCATCACCACCCCGTGCCGTCGCGGTCACTTCCCCGCGCCGCCCCAACACCGTCGCCGCCCCGCGTCATGCCCCGACGCCGTCGCCGCCCCGCGTCGCCACCCCGACGCCATCGCCGCCCCACCTCTGCCTCGCCGTCGCCGCCCCGTGCCGCCGTCGCCTCTTGCTTTGGTCAGGGCCAGCACCGCGCCCCTCTTCCCCCCTGTTTTTTTGCAAATATATATATGTTTTTTCCTGATTATATGTATATGTGTAGTATATGTATGTGTGTATATGCATGCAAAAGATAGATTAACAGAAAAAAATAGTATTTTTTTTCTGTTCATAGATTTTTTTTGGTGATATTGATTATTGTAAATATGCAAATGTTTGTATATTCATATGAACAATGAAATAGGCAAAACCTTTACTTTTTTCTAAAATTTCTATTTGAACATTATTTAAAAAAACAAGCAATACTACTTCATGTATTTTTAAGAAGGAAGAAGAAGAAAAACAATGAGAGGAAAAAGGAAATAAGAAGAGGAAGAAAGGAGAAGAAGAGGGGACAAGGAGATGAGGAGAAATAAATAAGAAGAAGAAAAAAGAAGAAAAAGAAGAGGAGAAGAAGAAAGGAATAGAGGAGAAGAAGAGAAAAATAGAATTTATATTCTATTTTTCTCTTCTTCTCCTCTATTCCTTTCTTCTTCTCCTCTTTGTTTTCTTCTTTTTTTCTTCGACACGTGGGGGGGGGTCGATATACCCCCTCCCGATAACTTCAACACGAGGGGGGGTCGATATACTCCCTCCCTGATAATATTATTTTCCCATGTACGTATGTCGTGTCGATATAAACTCCTGATAACTTCAACACATGGGGGGGGGGGTCGATATACCCCCTCCCGATAACTTCAACACAAGGGGGGGGTCGATATATATACCGCCTCCCCGACAATATTATTTTCCCGCATGTATGTATGTCGTGTCGATATAAACTCCTGATAACTTCAACACATGGGGTGGGGTCGATATACCCCCTCCCGATAATTTCAACACGTGGGGGGTCGATATACCCCCTCCCGATAACTTCAAAACGAGGGGGGGTCGAACATGAGAGGAAGAAGAGGATAAAAAGAAGAGGAAGAAAAAAAAGAGGAGAAGAAAGAATAGAGGAGTTCTTCTCCTCTTTTTTTCTTCTTCTTCCTCTTTTTTTATCGGGAACGAGGGTCGAGAGGGGGTCTAGGGTCGCCGAGGGGTCGAGGGTTGAGAGGGGGTCGACGGTCGCCGAGGTGTCGAGGGTCGAGAGGGGGTCTAGGGTCGCCGAGGGGTCGAGGGTCGTCGAACATGAGAGGAAGAAGAGGATAAAAAAGAAGAGGAAGAAGAAAAAAAGAGGAGACGAAAGAATAGAGGAGTTCTTCTCCTATATTCTTTCTTCTCCTCTTTTTTTTTTCTTCTTCCTCTTTTTTTATCGGGAACGAGGGTCATCCAGGGTCGCCAAGCAGTAGAGGAAACCCTAAATATCAAGTATCATCGGTGTGAGATACATGTGGCCGTCGGTGTCGGACACTACATCCACGTCCCACAAGTGACGCGGGCGTCGACCCGCGTCAGTTGTGGGACGTGGATGTAGTGTCTGACACCGACGACCACATGTATCTCACACCCACGATACTTGCTATTTAGGGTTTCCTCTACCGCTCGGTGACCCTGACCCTCGACGAGCCTCGTTCCCGATAAAAAAAGAGGAAGAAGAACGCACGATACTTGCTATTTAGGGTTTCCTCTACCGCTCGGCGACCCTCGACGACCCTCGTTCCAGATAAAAAAAGAGGAGGAAGAAGAAAAAAAGAGGAGAAGAAATAATAGAGGAGTTAGAACTCCTCTATTCTTTCTTCTCCTCTTTTTTTCTTCTTCTTCCTCTTCTTTTTTTATCCTTGAAGCATTGTCGAGGCCACCCCAAACCCTAGAGAAGCAGCGTCGAGGCCACCCCAAACCCTAGAGAAGCAGTGTCGAGGCCACTAATTAATATTAGTTCTACGTTTGCCACTAATATATCCATCTGTCATGTTTGAATAATAATTGCCATGTTGTAAATATTTGTAGAAACTATGGACACCGCCCGAGACGAAGTACGAGAAGAGTTGTTAGGGGACATAATCGCACGAGGATGTGATGCCTCTGCTCGTTGTTTCTCAACGACACCGATGGTCCAGAAGCAGCTGGCTATGATTATGATGGCTCCGGTGACCTAATGCCGGTGCAAGAAGGAGACCGTGAGGACGGCTCCGGTGACCGAATGCCGGTGCAAGAAGGAGACCGTGATGATGTCTCCGGTGACCGAACCGAGTCCGGCCAGGTATATATATTAGTTAAGCTTCTGCTGACAAGCTAATTGATGCATTCATTGTTTTGGTATGTACACATATTAATTAAGTCTTTGTTCTTTTTCTAGCCCTCCGGATCGAACACAACTTCGGTAAAGAGACGAGGCCCGAAGAGAAAGTTGAGCTCGAATGAAAAGTTTGAGATCATAGCAATCGCGCCCGACGGCCAACCGATTGAACCCCTCAAGACAAAGAGCGCATTTGTTGCTCAGTGTAGGGTTTTGGTTAGGGACAAGATCTCGATCAGCAACCAGCAATGGTTAAAGCCGGCTACAGAAGACCCTGAGGTGTCTTATGTCAATGATATGCAGAAAAATGATCTTTGGATTGAGCTGAAGTCAAATTTCACCCTACCACCAGAGGATGATCCGAAGAAGCCAGTTAAAGAGCAATTAATCAAGTCTTTTGCTCTTAAGAGGATGGCAGAACTATTCAGGAGGTGGAAGAAAGAGCTGAATAAGTTTGTCGAAAATAAAGAGACACCAGAATTCAAGGGCAGATATGAGAAGATCAGAGATCACTGGCCCGCATTTGTGGCCCACAAGACATTGGAAAAGAGTAAGAAGATGTCGGAGACAAACAAGCAAAATGCTTCAAAGAAGAAGCATCACCATCGCAGGGGGTCAGGTGGCTACCTCGTAGCCCGGCCTAAGTGGGCCAAGACTGAGAATGATCTGGTTCATAAAGGGATCGAACCAAAGACAATTAACTGGCCAGACCGTTGCCGGACTTGGTTCTTTGGGGCTGGCGGAACCTTGGACCCTGTATCAGGGAAGTGCATTTGGACGAATGATCAAATGGACATACCAGTCAAGAAGCTTCAGCAGTATATCGATGCAGCGCAAGAAGGGACGTTCGTTCCAGACAGAGAGAACGACGAGCTCACAATGGCCCTCGGGAATCCTGAGCACCCTGGACGGACACGAGGCACGCCAGGCTCCATTCCATGGAAGGTTGGGTTTCCGGACGCAGGCGGTTACAAATGCCACGAGAGGAGGAAGAAAGTGGAGCAGACCCAACTGCAGGCGCTGCACGCTAGGGTACAAGCGATAGAGGAATGAGAAGCAAATCGCAGCAAACGAACTGCCGAAGCTTCCCCCGAAGCTACACCGCCATCTCAGCGGAGAAGCAGCGTGGCTTCCACCGAGCTGCTTCAGCCGGAGCATGTCTTAACGGCTCCTGCCATCTATCCCGTGGATGCTATCACGGAGTCTCAAAATTGCCACCTTATGACGCAATGGATTAATATGAAGGTCAAGGCGGCTGTTGGCTCTGTTTTTCCTACCGAACCCGGCGCAACTTTTCACTGCCGGCCGATTCCAGAAGGATATGATAGGGTGATGGTGGATGAAATAACAGAGGGATTTGAGGACCTCCAGCTTGACCACCCTACCGGTGAAGGGGAGACTCGGCTGGGTTCTGCTCTGAAGACTCCATGCCTATGGCGGAAGGAGCTCATCAACCTTCCGAACTGGATGCCTTCGCCTCCTCCTCCTCCTCCGGCGAGTCAGGGCACTCCGCCTCCTCCACCGCCTCCTCCTCTAGCGAGTGATGATCTGGGAACTTGGTCGGCTCCTTCTCTGGCACGTGGCGGCACTCCGCCTCCTTCTCCGCCTGCGCCGGCGCGCCCGAGCCGCCAGCCTCCTCCTTCTTCGCCTCGTCAGCAAGGGCGGAAGAGACCTGCCGCCGCTCTGGCAGCTCCGGCGTGTCGTAGTCCTTCTCCTCCGGCTCGTAAGTAAGTAAAGAAGACAACCGCTCCATCTGCTCTGCCGGCATCTAGTAGTATAGCCAGAGGCGGGAGGACATACAGATTCGGTCCTTCTCTGAAGACTCCAGAGAAGTTACCATACGAGAGGACCCCGGAGGAGAATGCCGAGATCGCGCGAGAAGAAGTGAGGAACTTCTTTGAAGGGGTGAAAGCAAAGAAACATCCACCTCCGGAGGAGAAGGTAGATCCGGTGAAAGCGAAGCGCACTCTGGTTGTCCTGACAAAACCACCCAAGTCTCGGTCGAAAGGAAACTATGAGCGCATTATTGGAAACGAATTTGCCAAAGCGGAGCGGTCGGGAAGTACTGTCAGTGATCAAAGGCTGAAAGAACGACGAGCTGGGAAAAAAATTGCCCAACTCAGTGAACAAGCGAAGCAATCGTGCCCCCCTCTCAAGGTGCCTAGTGACATCGTCGCTAATGATCCGAGGATGGTGCCCGGTTATAGCAATCTTGGAGATTACCTGCCGGACGATGTACATTATGATTTCATGGAGGTGCAGATACAAACATACGAGTACGGGAAGCCTCTCGTCAAAGATGAAAGATCTCTATCAACGATGATGCGAGGATTGCATGATTGGTACTTGAAAATCTGCAGAGAGTCTGGGGGGAGTACTTTGTATGTGAGAGTTAAAAAGGAGCATGACCTCATTGGAATTGAACTGTTTCCTATTCCATTTGAGGAGTTCTTTCAGTTTTTCAATCAATTGGCCATCGATAAAGCAACGGTCACCTACTGCTGTCTGTAAGTAGTACTACTTCTGTCATTAAGTCTCTCTATATAGCTCAGCTCTTTCATTGCATGTATTTATAATTATCCTCACTATATTATGCAGATTGAAGATCGTCGAATTGAAGAAAAGATAAATCGGTGATATTGGGTTCATTAACACAAATCTCATAGATGCAACTGAGGTTAAATTTCATGCTGCGGATACCGAGGCCAACTTGCTACGATCGTTGGTAATAAATGAAAACAAAGATATAATACTCTTTCCTTACAACTTCAAGTTAGTGTTACTGTCTTGTGCATATTCAGTTTCCCTTATATATTAGTCAAGGTTATAGTAATGTAATTGATGAGTTATGCATGTGTGTGCAGTTTCCACTATATTCTCCTAGAGATTAAGCTTGAGCAGGGACTAGTAACCGTCTTAGACTCAAGACAAAAAGATCCCCAGGACTATGCAGACATGACACAAATGCTCGAGAAGTAAGTTAAATCGATCATTATCCACCATATCAGCAACTTTGTTCATTTCCTAATATATCAAGTAATTGATTTCTTTGTCGGGCAGGGTTTGGAAAAAAATCACCAAAAAAGCTCCGGGACTCCCCAAGAAGCTGCAATTTAGAAACCCGAAAGTAAGTACTATAGTAGCATGTTCCGTGCATCTCCTATTGATTCAAGCGCTAGTTTCATCAATACCATTTGGCATTCTTGCTTATCAGTTTGATTGACCTCTATTTCTTGTAAAGTGGTTGTGGCAGGAACAAGGGAATGATTTCTGTGGATACTACATTTGCGAGTCCATCCGCCACACGACTTGTGAGCGGGGCTACTCTGACGAACAATATGAAGTGCGTAAATAACAACATTCACAATTTTATTTTATTACCATCATTTGTGTTGAGTTTCATTCATTCATATATATATGTATTGACCCCCTTCTTCAAATTAGATGTTTTGGAAGCGGGATGAACTCCTAGCACCAGCTCGCATGCGAGCAATTCAAGAGGAATTGGCAGCATTCTCTCTTGACCACGTGATCGCTAAAGATGTAGAATACTATGTGGACCATGCATCCGTATGTTAGGAGATTATATTTGTAAGAGATAATTATTGTATATATGTAGCCGGTAATGTCGGATAGATATACGAGAACTTGTTGTTCGACCAATCTCTCGGAGAAGGAGAGGTGGTCGATACCACTTCCCTCTGTATGCATATATGTTCATGACGATCTTCTGTTTCCTTCGTTTGCTTACTAGCTAGCTAGCGTGTCTAGTCCTCTCTATACGTATGTATAGTACGTAGCGTCAACCAAGCACGGACATAAGAGAGGACACTTCTCTCTATTAATTATAGCTAGCTAACACAATATATGAAACACCTAAATTAACCCCCCAAAACCCCCAACCCCCCCCCCTTCAAAAAAACAAAAACCCCAGCCACAGAAATGCTGACGCGTGGATGCCTATTGGTCCCGGTTGGTGCCACCAACCGGGACCAAAGGCCCTCCTTCCTGGGCTCCGCGCACAGGCCACGTGGAGGCCCATCTGTCCCGGTTCCGGATTGAACCGGGACTAAAGGGACAAGGCATTAGTACCGACCCTTTAGTCCCGGTTCAGGAACCGGGACAAAAGGCCCTTACGAACCGGGACAATAGGCCCTTTTTCAACTAGTGTTGGCAAATAGTGGTGGTTGTGCCTGCTTTCTTGTACCACGGTTTGAGGTGGTGGCTGAAGGAGGTGCCGGGGCAGCAAAATGTGGGGAAGCAGAGGATGCATGTGGTGTCCATGATGAAGGACGACCTGCAGAAAAGTTAGTTCGCGCCAATGCCTGTCGATCCTGCACTTCACCTTCAGCTTTGCAAGCAATATGGAATAACCAAGTGATATTATTATACTCCTTATACTCTAGAATGGTTTGAATCTCTCTATTTAACCGACCCATAAAATGTGCAAGCATAGCTTCATTATCCTCAACAATACCACATCTAATCATGCCAGTTTGCAATTCCTGATAATATTCCTCTACATAATTTTTTCCTTGTCTTAAACGCTGCATTTTTTTAAGTAATTCACATTGATAATACGGTGGAACCCAACGATTACGCTTAGCAGTTTTCAAAGCAGCCCAAGTAGTTGGAATATTATTCGGATATAATCTACGATGTTCAAACCACCACACACAAGCAAAACTAGTGAAAGCACAAAGAGCAGCAGCAACACGTCTCTCCTCGGGGTATTGTAAACATGTAAATCATTGTTCAGTTTCTAACTCCCAAGTCTTTCCCTAATAATAAAGCGGCTATCGTTTCTGTCCGCTTTCTCACCGTCACGGTGGTTTTGCAGAACAGTCCTTCTGGTTCTTAGTAATTCAACCCGAAGTCCCTTTTTTAAGTGGATGAGAAAATGTTTCATTTTTATGGAAAGGGCCTTGCATTGTTTAGTATTCAACCTGCAGCCACGTCCTACGTAAAAAACAACATCATTTCTGCCTGTACAGAGCCATCGAGGAGGAGGGGGGTTCCGGCGGCGGCCGAAGATATGGACATGACGGAGGGGACAGGATCCAGCGACGGTGCTCTAGAGCTGGTCTGGAACGACCGGATCTGATCTGGAACAAGGCGTCGGCGACTTGGAGGCGGAGGATGCTCGAGCTCGAACAGCGGCGGTGGCTGGAGTTGTGGATTGCCATCCCTGGGAGGTGCGTGTGTCGCCGACCACGGCTTCACTTGGGGAGCGCAACTGCATAGTCCGTTGCTCGCACACTGCTTTGCCGGGAGGAGCACCGTCTACGTCCCTTGCCATCCCCGTGGTCACCGATGCTGCTCCAAATGTTGGTGATGGAGAATCGCTCCTTGGTTTTCGTTGCTTCTAGATCCCCAATCGCTACCTCAATCTTGCCATCACCAGCCCAGCAAGGGCTCCAATATCCTCAGGTATCCACCAGTGAAAAAAGAAGAAACTCTAGCCCATGTTGTTGACGGCGTCTCTTGTCTTATTTTCTTAGTGTATTTATGTTTCATCAGGATGCAACTTGTTGCTCAAGGAGTGTTAGAATTTGTGAAATACCGATTTTCTCTTTGCCCCAATGACATAACTTTGGTACACTCAAAACGCCAGTTGCCAGAAGTAATATGTTCTTCCTTTCCCCAAAGAAGATTTATACAATCTGATCATCTATACATTGGACAGAAAGGGAACTCAATCTGATATATTTTTTGTTCAGGTCCAGATATAGAAACCATAGATTGGTAAATGCATCTAAATTCGAAACTAAAATTATGCTTAATGTGAGAGGAAATCAAGATTTTCGCTACAGTAATGATGGTTAATGATAGAAGCATATCAAGTATAACAGTGAAATTGCACTACTGTTTGTTTGTCGTGTTGTTCAGTTAAAGGTTAATATCTCCAAATTTCATTTTCTCTTTTTGTAGAGGCTCTCGCCTAACAAGTTATTCTCTAGGACTGTTAGTCTTTAACAAATTTGCATCTTGATGTGGCTAAACGGTGAAGCAATTCTACAATAAACATAAGTGTGTATGTAGCTCTTTTATTCTTACTAAAATTAGTTTGCTCATTAAATTTAAATGCAATATCAATTCACTCTGAAGAGGCTTATCCACTTTCACTAACTACATATTCCTTTGACCTGTCAAACAATCCTAAGGATCCCTTTAAATTGGTTCTAAATGTTTATGCAGCATCAGTGTTATATGGTACCAGAAAACATGTGGAGAGAATACTTAGTTCCATTGTGAAAACAATAGCTGAACTCTTCTAGGTTTTGTTAGATCAACTGGCTACTTTACCGGATTCTTGTGTGGCTGTGACGGGCGGGTACCGTGCCCTCTCCCTCATCCTTCCTGTACTCCCCTATCTCTTATTTGCACACTCCCCACACAATTTTTTTCTTATTTGCACATTTGTTAGAGGGAAGCAGTAGTGATAGAATGACTTGTTGACCTACTTGGGCTTGGTACAGCGCTGCCGTACACTTAGAGACACTATGCGATGCTAGATTTGGTATGATGTGATGGCGGCTATGAATCTGGCAGTGAAGGAGGTCACAACGGAGCGGCTCCTCCATCATGGTTTGTAGCACTCGATACCCATGCAATTAATTAATACTCAATTTTCTAGCACTCGATACATCATGGTCTTCTTGTCTTTTGTTGTTTGGTTGGTGTAGAATCCGTCAGCTCTTACCAGGAGGCTTTAGCTTCGAACCTGACTCTTTTAGTAGTTTGATTGTTGCACGTGTGGAATTGATCACAAGTACTTCTTCTACAGATCACAACATCTATGGTGTCTCAGTCTCAAGTTCATAATTTCTGCTTCATTTGAATTGTATACAACAAGATACATAAGTAGTAGGTCTCCAGCCGACACAAAAGGCAGACTTGATCTATTTCAGTTCGTTAATACATTTATTACAACTTTTTTTGATAAAACATCTATTACAACTTACTACATCAAAGACTGATGTACTTTCGACATTATTTCTTAATAAGATCAAATTAGAAGAACACTGATGGAACATATTCTTTTATACTCTCCTTGCTTGATGTATTGCATTTGACTGAGATGATTTGCTCGATGCAGGTTTGGAGCCGACCAAGGAAGTTGCAGTTATACAGAGCGTGAGTGCTTCAGACTTTTAAGAGCTCGAGGAGGAGGGGTGTGTGCAGGTTGCCGCCGTTAGTGCATGCCCCAGCGGACTCCATTGCCTGCTTCGTCTAGATTCTGTCAGACCTATCCTATCTGATGTAGGGTAGTGATGAGGATATCAATACCATTGTTACACCCACAGCCCCTACTGCTATACATACTAGACCAATTACTAGAGCTCGCGCACGCCAATTGAATTATCAGGTACTTTCGTTTCTTGGTAATGATACTAATGTTCATGAGAATATGATGCTGCCTAAATTGGATACATTTGTTTTGCTTACAAATGAAGGGCCTAGTTTGGACAAGAAAGATGAACCTTGGAGAAAGTTCAAGCATGGAGATGATGGCATGCGCAAGGGGATCAAGAACGGAGTTAGAAGTGATGATTTCAGGACTTTGAAGCCACCATAAGGAGTGCATGAAGCCTTGGACGAAATATACAAGATGACACTTCATAAATTTCGTCCAGAGGCTATTCTAGGTGCTGCATCACCTTATTATTGGGCCAGGCCCATGTATTTTCGAAATACTTAAGTATAGGCTGTTTTTAGAGTCCGTATGTGTGGGGAAACAAGAGTTAGGGTTGGTTTCAGACCCATCCTCTAGGGGCCACGAAATTCCCCCCTCTTCCTCCATATATACAGCCCTTAGCGCGTCGTTTAGACTTTGGGTTTTGTTTAGATTAAAGTTCGCCATAGCTGCAACTTCGCGTACTTCATTTGTGTTCAACGACCAGACAAAGGCGTCGCAGAATCCCACCTTGATCAATAAAGCTTTCCTCTTTTATTCGCAATATCCAGATTGCAATCTCAGTTTCTTGCTTGTTCTTCATTTTCTCGCGGGAAATAGACCCTTGTGGTCAACTTGATCATGCTTCGACGTGGTCAATAACCCTTGGAAGTTGGTTTAGCGATTGCTAACGCGCGACGTATTTGCACGTCCGTAGTTGGGTCGCCAAAGCTGACCCCCACCGAAAACGATATCTATCTCATCGAAACATCGGGACACCTTCGCCTCTATGAAGTAGGAACCCTATAGCCCGATCTTTCACGATAGGAGCGGGATCCCATGAAGAACATGAAGAACACGAGGTGGAAAGAGAGGGAAAACACAAGGGAAACACGAAGGAAACACTAAACCAACACAAGAGAGTCACACATGTGCTAGATCCTCGAATACATAGGGTTCACACAGTACACAATCAACCAAGGACGATACAAGGGTAACGGTCTTCTCCGTCAGGAGGTCTTGATGTTCTTCTCCGTGAGGAGGTGTTGAATCCAAAGGGATCTTCTTCGAAGAGGTTGCGGTCTCTCACGAGGAGTAGATCTGATGTAGATGAGCGAAGCTCTATCTCTCAAAATGAGCTAAACCAACGCTAACCCTAGAAAGTTGGACGAGGTGGAGTATAAATAGTCTTAGTGCAAAAGAGGGGGCGAAGGGGTACATGGGCTGCGGCCCAACACACATCAGCGCACAGGCGTCGGACGTCCGGGGGTCACCGGATGACCGGAGGCTCGCGAGGGTCTGTACGTCCGGTGCCTGTCGGGCGTGCGTAGTTTCGACTCGGGTGGTCTTCGGTCGGACGTCCGGTCGGGGTTGGACGACCGGGTGTCGGTCGTTTGTTGGGCGTCGGATGTCCGTAGATTTCGTCTCGGGTGTGGGACATCGGTCGTCCGGAGGGGCCCGGACGTCCGAAGCCTGGAGGTCGTCGGACGTCCAGTGTTCATCGGTCGTCCGGAGCCTGGGAACTTGTAGCAGTTCTTCTTCTTCGTCTTCACGTCCATCTTCCTCTTCTTCTACTCCTCGCTCCTTAGCCTCTCCAAGATACCTGAGTATGCACAGAGTGTCCGTATGAGGTAGTAGCCATGTCTCATGTGCATCAACGTGGAAATCGGAAAGGAGTGATGTCACCTCGGTTTCAAGAGCTCTTACACGTGCTCATGTCATGGGTCCAAGAGGTGTCGTAGGAGATCTAGTTGGGACCATGGGGATGGCCTTGGGATGCTTCGCATCATCTCCCCTCCCTTGGGGAAGATCCGTCCTCGGATCAAATTCTTCATCACCATGGAAGGGAAAGAGATCGTTTACGTTGAAGATGTCGCTCACGGAGTACTTGTCGTGAGGAATCTCGATCTTGTATGCGTTGTTGTTGTAGTGTTCAAGCACCTTGAAGGCTCCATCCACGCGTGGTCAAAGTTTGGACTTGCATTCTTAGGGAAAGCGGTCTTTGCGAAGGTGTAGCCAAACGAGATCTCCAATGTTGAATACCATAGGGTGCTTGTTGACGTTGAGCTTGGTCACAAGGCGTTGTACTTGGCGCTCGATGGTGTTTCTTGTATCTTCATGCACCTTCTTGAGATGTGTCATGCGTGCACTCGAAGAATGTCCAATGGTGACAATGGGTTGAATCCGTAGACGACCTCGAAGGGGGACTTGCCGGTTGTTGAGTGTCTTGCCCGGTTGTATGCGAACTCGGCGATAGGTAGACACTCCTCCCACTCCTTAATGTTCTTCTTGATGAGTACCCGAAGTAGAGCGGAGAGTGTGCAGTTCGTAACTTCTGTTTGGCCGTTGGTTTGTGGATGATATGTCATAGAGAAGAGGAGCTTGATTCCTAGCTTGGCGCATAGGGTCTTTCAAAAGTAGCTAAGGAACTTGACGTCGCGGCCCAAGACGATAGTATTTAGCACTCCATGTAGATGCAATATTTCCCTACAGAAGAGATTAGCAACATGTGAATCATCGTCTGTCTTGTTGCAAGGAATAAAATGTGCCATTTTGGAGAAACGGTCCACAACGACAAATACTGAATCCTTCCCATTTCTAGTCCTAGGAAAACCAAGTACAAAGTCCATGCTAATGTCTTCCCATGGTTGATATGGAATTGGTAGAGGCATATAAAGGCTGTGGGATTGAGCTTTGGACTTAGCTTTGCGAAATGTGGAGCAACAGTTGGTGAAGCGGTTGACGTCGCGAAACATCTTTGGCCAAAAGTAGTTCTTCGAGAGCGTGGAGAACGTCTTGTCTCATCCAAAATGTCCCATTAAGCCTCCTCCATGAGATTCCTACAAACGCAACAAACAAAGAGAAGACTCGGGGACGCAAAGTTTGTTAGCTCTCATAAGATATCCATCTTTGATGTAATAGCGTTCCCAAGATATATGCATCAAACACTTGGCATAAGGAGTAGCAAAGGTAGGGTCATGCTCATACATGTCTTTTATGTGGTCAAATCCAATGATATCCAATTCAAGTTGAGTAACAAGCATGCATATGCGGGAAAGTGCATCCGCCACAATGTTTTCTTTGCCCTTAATGTACTAGATGACATAAGGAAAAGACTCAATAAATTCACTCCATTTAGCATGAAGATTGTTCAACTTGGTTTGTCCCTTAAGATAATTGAGCGTTTCATGATCGGTATGAATGATAAACTCATGAGGGCGAAGATAGTGTTCCCATTCATGCAAAATGCGGACTAAAGCATATAGCTCTTTGTCGTAGATGGGGTAATTGAGTTGCGTGCCAGAGAGTTTCTCGCTAAAATAAGCTATGGGGCGCTTCTCTTGCGTTAACACGCCTCCTATGCCATTACCACTAGCATCACAATGAATCTCAAAGGGTTTGTCGAAGTTTGGTAATGCAAGCAAGGGAGCATGAGTAAGAAAATTCTTAAGCTTGTTGAAAGCGGTATCTTGGGATGGTCCCCATACAAAAGGTGCATTCTTCTTGCTCAAAGCATGCTAAGGTGAACCAAGGGTGCTAAAATCCTTCACAAAGCGACGATAGAAACCCGCAAGGCCAAGAAAACTACGCATTTGATGCAAATTGGTTGGTTCTGGCCAAGTCTTGATAGCATTGATCTTGGACTCATCAACATGAACACCCTTAGAAGAAACAACAAAACCCAAGGAAACGAGCTTGTCAATGCCAAAAAGGCATTTATCCATATTAGCATAGAGTTGCTCATTTCGAATAGTTTGCTAAACGGTTCGAACATGGGTGACATGATCTCTAAGAGATTTGCTATAAACAAGGATATCATCAAAGTAGACCACAACAAATATACCAATGTAAGGGCGAAAGACATGATTCATAAGATGCATAAAAGTACCCGGTGCTTCCGATAGGCCCATGGGCATGACTAACCACTCATACAAGCCAAACTTAGTTTTGAAAGCGGTTTTCCATTCATCACCTTCTGGTATGCGGATTTGATAGTAACCACTCTTAAGATCAATTTTTTAAAAGATAGTGGCACCACTAAGTTCATGAAGCATATCATCAAGGCGTGGAATGGGATACCTATAGCGAACGGTGATAGCATTGATAGGTCTAAATCGGAGCACATGCGAAAGCTACTGTCTCATTTTGGCACAAGAATGACCGGGACGGCAAAAGGGCTCAAACTTTCACGCACATGTCCATGGTCTAGGAGATGCTTTACTTGCCTTTGTATTTCTTTGGTTTCTTCGGGGTTGACGCGTAGGGAGCTTTGTTCAGAAGTGGTGCTCCGGGGATGAGGTCGATGCGGTGCTCAATGCCTCGTAGTGGAGGTAGTCCCGGAGGTAGCTCGTCAGGGAAAATATCGTGAAATTCCTGCAAAAGAGAAGACAACACTAGAGGAAGAGTGTGAGAAGTGTTAGTTTGAGGGGCATTGTCCTTGCACACAAGGACATAGTGTAGGACACTAGATGGGTTCTCACACACTCCCCTTATCTCACTTTTGGTGGAAATAGGACTAAGTTATTCTTTTCGCTCATCGTGGAGGTGTTCGATCTGGGCTTGTGGCGCTCACTCTGTTTTTGGTGGCTCACTCTCTCACTATGATCTCCACGATGGGTGGCTTGCTTGTCAGCGATGGCTTGACTTGGCGACATTAGGCGGAGGACGTACTCCTTGCCCTTCATCTTGAAGATGTAGTGGTTCGTTCGGCCGTTGTGGATGACTCCTATATCGAATTGCCATGGGCGTCCAAGGAGAAGATGGAAAACGGTCATTGGAGCGACGTCACACTCCAAGGTGTCTTCGTAGGCTCCAATTTTGAAGGAGACTTGTACCCGGTGCTTGACTTGGATGGTGTCGGAGTCGCTAAGCCATTGCACTTTGTATGGATGTGGATGCTTTGTCTTGGGCATTTGGAGCTTGGAGCAAAGTTCTTCACTTGCGAGGTTATGACAACTCCCTCCATCAATGATGACCTTGATGGATCGTCCATTGATTCCGGCCTTGGTGTGGAATATGTGGCATCGTTGGTCTTCTTCTTGGTGATGTTGGAGAGTCAAGACCTTGGAGACAATGAGAGAGGGACTTGAATCTTCGTCGCAAAAGACTTGTTCCTCTTCATTGTTCACTTGCCGGTGCATGGCGACTTGCTCTATGGCGTCCATTTCTTCTTCACTCATTGAGTCGTAAGTGTTGTCATCGTTGAGGATCATGGTCTGCTTGTTGGTGCACTCATAGGGCTTGTGGACTCGGCCTCCGCATGTGAAGCATTTGAAAGAACTTGTCTTGACGGTCTCATCGGTTCGAGTGGATGATGATAAATCTCTCGACTTGAAGTTGCTCGTAGTAGGAGGATGACTTGGAGTTGACAAAGCTTTCTTGGAACTCGACTTGTCGATGGTGCTAGTAGAAGGCTTGGTAGTCGGTGTTGGAGTCATTGAAGCTTGGTTGTTGGAGAAGCCGTATGTCTTGGAAGAGAACTTGGCATACTTGAAATCATCTTGCACTTGGCATTCCGCTTTGGTGGCTTGATGCACTAGCTCGATGAGTTTCGAATATGGTTGGAAGTCGGCGATCTTCTTGATAGGGTGGTTGAGTCCATTCAAGAAACGTGCCATTGTTTGCTCCTCATCTTCCGTGACATTGGCTCTTATCATGGCAATCTCCATCTCCTTGTAGTACTCTTCAACACTCTTGGTTCCTTGTTTGAGAAGTTGGATTTTCTTGAAGAGGTCGCGGTTGTAGTAGGTAGGCACGAAGCGTGCTCTCATGACATCCTTCATTTGCACCCAAGTAGTAATGGGTGGTTCACCTCTTGGCTCTCGGCGCTCGATAACTTGTTCCGACCAAATGAGGACATAGTCTTGGAACTCAAGGGATGCCATTGCGATTTTCCTCTCTTCTTCATAGTTGTGCAAACGGAAGATTTTGTCGACCTTCAATGCTCATGAAAGGTACTCTTCGGGGTTGTTGCTTCCATTGAACTTGGGCATGGTGAACTTGAGCTTTCGGTAGCGTTGCTCTTCATTGTGTTGGGATCAGGGATGATGACGCCCATGTTGTAGATGATTGTCAAGCCCGTGTCGCTCTTGGTGAGGAGGGTTGTCAACCTCATGTTGCTCTTGTCGTGGAGGATTTCCATTGTCTTCATGCTCTTGATGAACTTCATGTTCTTGGCGAGCTTGTGGAGGAGCTTGTCGAGCTCGAGGAGGAGCTTGAGGAACTTGACGATGCACGCGAGCTTGAAATCTCTGTTCTTGAATTTCTTCGCGAAATGCTTCTTCTTGTTCTCGAGCTTGTCGGCCTCGGTTGGCTACGGCTCTGCTTGAATCTTGGAGAGCTTGTTGCGCCACGAGTGCTTGAGATTCACGGAGTTGTTCTTCTTGGTGTTGTGCTTCGGCGTCTTGTGCAACTTGTTGTAGACGCGCTCGCTCTTCCTCTTCATGTTGGCGTTGTCATTGCCGTTCTCGTGCTAGCGCAAAGGCCTCTTGAGTTTGACATTGTCGGCGCTCTTGAGAGTCGGTGTCGCGTAGGGGATTGAGGCTTGCTTGACGATCGTTGCGTGCGGCTCGGCGAAATGTGTTCGATGTCGGTGTACTTGAGCTGGAGAGTGTGAAATTGGAGTGTCGGCTTGAACGACTGCTTCTTGAAGTGGAAGAAGAGCGTTTGAGAAACAAAGCATGAATCTTGTCCATTCTTGCATCATTCTCTTGCTTGTGATCGTCGAGCTGGTGGTCGAAGTAGTCCCTTGTACGTTACTCAGAGAGTCGCAAGTCGGTGGCGAGGTTGTCGATGCGTTCACTCATGGCTTGTTGCTCTTGATGCAAAGCACGTTGTGCACCAAAGAGGTGACTCTTGGTGATGTAGGAGTTCATGTCGTCGTCGTGCTCAATGAAGAGTGGGTTGGTAGAAGTACTTGGCCTATCCATCATTCCAAGATAAACAATGTGAGTGGTAGAAAGAGAAGAACGAATACCAAATGTACCTTGACCGAAGATGAAAGTGGATCGATGATCACTCCAATGTAGGATAAGGAAATAGCACAATTGGTACTAGCTCTTATCGGTTTCTCACACCTACACAAGTAAAAGCTTTTGGTGGAGCTTGGTTAGGATGGTGGCACAAAATTTCATGCAATTGTAAGTGAGCTTCAATAATGTTGGAAAAGATTCGCAAGATGCGATGTAACAAGTAGACCAAGCATATAAGGTACACGGAAACACACACGCAAAAAGATAAGTGGGGTTGGCCAACCAAGGATGAGCCAAAATGTGGAATCCACAAAAATGCTCTTGTTGCATAACACTAGAGAGACGCTAGCACGATTGCACAATAGGCGGATACAAGAACTTGTGCACAACCTACTTAGCAAAAATGCAACGACTTCTATCCCAAGTATGCTTTATGCAAGGTGTTTCTATGATATGATCCAAGATGATCGAATATGACAATCTTAATGTTGTATGATGTTATGGTTCTTTCTTAAAAGCTCTTTGCTTATCTTTCCTCTTTGCTTAAAATCTTGTTTGGCTCTTTGATGTTGGACCTCTTTTCTTATGCGATGCTTGACGAACCAAGATAGCAATTATGTATGCGATGACAACTTTGTGACACAATAGATGATACCAATATATGCAACAATGACGTATGTATGCTATGGGAAGTATGATCACTAATGTGCACAAGTCTTGTTGCCGGAAATACTCAATGGCTAGTCTTGATGGGTAAGCAACGCAAAGGAGTAAGGCTATGCTGGCTATCAATGTAATGGCAAGAGTGATATGTCCAATACCAAGATGAGGTTACCGGTCTTGCTTCCGGTATGGTGTCAAAATGGTGGCACGAATACCAAGGTGTAGTCGAGGTGGTCGTTGATGATGACGTGTATGTGGCGAAGATGAGCGGCGGTGATGATAATGTCTAACCGTACCTAGATAGCCGAAACACAAAAGGATATGGAACCGCAACTCAAATTCTCAAAGCGCGAAGTGGCAACACGTGTCAGAGTGTGAAACAGTCCTAATGGTGGTGGTATGCGGAAGTGGTGATGGTGTATTGGTGGTGGGAGTGCGTATGCGGAAATGTGGGGCGGTGGTGGTGCCTATACTAAAAAAATTTAGTTTCGTCAGGGTCGGTCGGACGTCCGGGCTGGGCCGGTCGTCCGGTCGTCGGACGTCCGAGCTAGGTCGGACGTCCGGTGCCTGGGCGAAATTCAGGGACGGGATGAACAGCTAGGGTTCGAGGTGGATATGGCGAAAATGGTCAAATCCGGAGGATTTTGTGGATGGAAAGGGTGGGGAAAAGGGGGAAAGCTAGATCCACTCAAAACAAAGCAAATCCACGGATCCAAACCAAAAAAATTGCAACACACTAACGAATCACAAAAAAAATTGGGGCTACTTTTTGGGGAATTTTTGAATTAGGACGAAAAATAACAAAAAAGGCTAGCAACACAACGGGGAGGCTCCAGAATCGTGATCAACGTGGCTCATGATACCAAGATGATGTAGGGTAGGAACCCTATAGCCCGATCTTTCACGATAGGAGCGGGATCCCGCGAAGAACACGAAGAACACGAGGTGGAAAGAGAGGGAAAACACAAGGTAAACACTAAACCAACACAAGAGAGTCACACATGTGCTAGATCCTCGAATACATAGGGTTCACACGGTACACAATCAACCAAGGCTGATACAAGGGTAACGGTCTTCTCTATGAGGAGGTCTTGATGTTCTTCTCCGCGAGGAGGTCTTGAATCTAAAGGGATCTTCTCCGAAGAGGCCACGGTCTCTCATGAGGAGTAGATCCGATGTGGATGAGCGAAGCTCTATCTCTCAAAATGAGCTAAACCAACGCTAACCCTAGATAGTTGGACGAGGTGGAGTATATATAGTCTTCATGCAAAAGAGGGGGGCGAAGGGGTACATGGGCTGCGGCCCAACATGCAGCAGCGCACAGGTGTCGGACGTCCGGGGGTCACCGGACGACCGGTGGCTCCCAAGGGTCCGGACGTCCGGTACCTGTCGGACGTCCGTAATTTTGGCCCGGGTGGTCTTCGGACGGACTTCCGGTTGGGGTCGTGCGTCCGGGCGTCGGTCGTCCGTTGGGCGTCGGATGTCCGTAGATTTCGTCTCGGGTGTGGGAGCATCGTTCGTCCAGAGGGGCCCGGACGTCCGGAGCCTGGAGGTCGTCGGACGTCCGGTGTTCGTCGGTCGTCCAGAGCCTAGGAACTTGTAGCAATTCTTCTTCTTCGTCTTCACGTCCATCTTCCTCTTCTTCTTCTTCTCCTCGCTCCTTAGCTTCTCCAAGATACTTGAGTATGCACAGAGTGTCCGTATGAGGTAGTAGCCATGTCTCATGTGCATCGAATTGGAAATCTGAAAGGAGTGATGTCACCTCGGTTTCGAGAGCTCTTGCATGTGCTCGTGTCATGGGTCCAAGAGGTGTCGTAGGAGATGTAGTCGGGTCCATGGGGATGGCCTTGGGATGCTCTGCATCACTATCGGTTCTCCATCGCTTCACTCTGCTTCATGTGCACCTGGGCACAGGAGACGATGACCCAACCTGCCTGATCGCTCACCACTGCCTTCCAATCTGTGTTCTTCACCAGTCACACGTACTCTTCCTTATGTGGTAATAAATATCAAGGCATTTTCTGTTGTTATATGAGATTATTTACTTACAATTATTTTGTGGGTCCTTGGAGTTGTTTGGTTGCATTCTATATAAATGACACTCTGACATTTTTTATGTTCATCTAACAATGGAAAAGATTCATACCTTTGATTCTGTAGAAATGATTTTATTGCTTGAGTAGAATATGTGTTTACCAAAGAACATGAAAAGGGCAAGTTTTTCTACATTGGATCTTTCATTAGGTAATTAACTCTTGCAATTTTGTTCTACAAAGCGTGGATCACCTCCTGTAGTTGCTATGTTTAATTTGCAACCGAGTTTACTCATGGTTATAGGATCTGCAGTAAAAGTGTCGTCATCTATTTGTGTATGTATATACAATGGAAGAAAAATCTGGAGGAAAAATCTTTAAGGCCTATGGCGATCCACCGGTTTGTGTTCTATTCCGTTATCGCTGGCAAGTTCCGTTGAGAGAGTTGATTAAATCGATATAGCTATCTCAGGTCCACGTAGATGAGCTTACGAATGGCAGGGAAATTAATTAATCAGCGGCGTCCATGCTTGGATTTGGGTCAACACTGGAATGCTTATCTCTGATTTTTGTCGTCGGTGGCTGAACAATGCATCTCCTCATGTCATCGTGCTGCTCTTTGCTCTCTGTCATCTTCTCTGATTTTTGTTGTGCTACATGTGCAGGTGTTTGAGGTAGGAAGGGTGATTAGAATCGATGAGGAGTAGCAAGAAACAACAACCATTGTCGGCCTAGTTGCTTATAGGGACAACCACACGGTGTGTAAGTGTCTCGATCTAATTCATTTAACCACACATATCATCCATGGATTGGAGGAGTGAGAGGCCCAAGATACTCCACTTGATATTACAGGTATAATGGTGCAATTCACACAAATGAATAAGCTTAACAAGATTCCCTGCAAGGTACTCAAATGATTTGAATTCCAAGCTCTTCTTTTTTCTTGGTTACCAGTCTGTAGTAGATGATAAATATTGGTGCTCACTTCCTCTGCTATAATTAGAGTTTTACAGAAAACTAATAGCTGGTTTCATTGAACAGATCTTGCATGGTTTCCTATTTACCTAATAGTTAGTTTGGTATGTCTTTGAGAAATACTACGCATTCTTACTAGATGTATTTAATTTCTGTGTTTTTGATAACATACACAACAGATGAGGACATCAATACCATTGTTACACCCACAGCCCCTGCTGCTATTCATACTGGACCAATTACTAGAGAGCTCGCGCACGCCAATTGAATTATCAGGTACTTTCGTTTCTTGGTAACAATTCTAATGTTCATGAGAATATGATGCTGCCTAAATTGGATACATTTGTTTTTCTTACAAATGAAGGGCCTAGCTAGGACAAAAAAGATGAACCTTGGAGCAAGTTCAAGCATGGAGATGATGGCATGCGCAAGGGGAACAAGAACGGAGTTACAAGTGATGATTCTATGACTTTGAAGCCACCATAATGAGTGCATGAAGCCTTGGAAGAAATATACAAGATACCACTTCATAAATTTCGTCAAGAGGTTATTCTAGGTGCTGCGTCACCTTATTTTTGGGCCAGGCCCATGTAATTTCGAAATACTTGATTATAGGCAGTTTTTAGAGTCTGTATGTGTGGGGAAACAAGAGTTAGGGTTGGTTTCGGACCCCTCCTCCAAGGGCAACGAAATTCCACCCTCTCCCATATATATAGCCCTTATGGCATCGTTTACACTTTGGGTTTTGTTTAGATTAAAAGTTCGCCATAGCTGCAACTTCGCGTACTTCCTTTGTGTCCAACGACTAGACCAAGACATCACAGAACCCCACCTTCATTAATAAAGCTTTCCTCTTTTATTTGCAATATCCAAATTGCAATCTCAGTTTCTTGCTTGTTCTTCGTTTGCTCGCAGGAAATAGACCCACGTGGTTAGGTTGATCATGCTCCGGCGTTGTAAATAACACTTAGAAGTTGGTTTAGCGATTGCTAAGGCACGACGTCTTCGCACATTCGTAGTCGGGTCGTCAAAGTCGACTCCCATAGAAAATGATATCTATCTCATCGAAACATCGGGACACCTTCGTCTCTACCAACAACCATGGCATTTTCTTCTAGAATATTGTTGTTTTCACAATAATAAGTTTGATAACATTCATAACCATGGCATTCTTAGTATGATGCAGCAATGCGCAGCTACCTAGGTGTAGATAATACAATAAGTTTGCTTTTCACATCAGAATTCAGAGGAACTGAACATTTATTTTATAGTTCAAACCAATTACTGGTCTATCGCAAAATGATATTGTCTCGTGGTACTAGGTTATCAAAATATAATCTTCACCATGGCCAAAGGTAAAATTCGTTTAGGGTATTAGTTTGTTTCATCCACCAAGACAAAAAGCTGGTGGCATAAGGCGATGAGATGGGCTTCTACAGCTCTTTATTTGACAGTTCTCTTCTTGAATCCCCTCTCTGTTGTCATGAAATCTCACCAACACTATTTTGTGATGTTGCCAAGTAATCATGCTAATTGAGAAAGAAATGGTACCCAGGACTATGTACTGTACTAACATTCAGAAAAATGTATGTTTGTATCTCTTTCAGGTCCATGCTAGCTATTTCTTTGAACGACATTCCGACAATATGTGCAAAAGGATTATGCCCATATGGACTAAATTTCACTTTTATAGGTTAGAAAAATTGGTCTTCTCTGGGTTACAAACCAAAGCTTGCTTGCATACACTCTAGTGCTCCAGTTAAAGATGGAGAACTATAATCTACTGTGATGAGTAACCATCACTTGTTCAATCCATTTTATTGTGAATACTACTATATCTCTCTCATTTGTTCTGTTCAGTGAGAGTTTGTGATGGGACAAAGAGCACAAGAAGTGTACAAATCAGCTAATGTAGAGCAGCTGACGATCAGACTATTCCGCGTAGCTATTTATCATTTTGAAGCTCTTCCTTCAGGACACATGATTACACTACATTACAAGTTGAAAAAATGTGCAAAGTTGAAGTTGGTACTAAAGCGGATTGCTCTTTTTGATCTGCAAACAAATTTCAGTCATAATATGTTCCTTTCAAGTAGAAACACAACCTAGAACGTACAAGATTTGTTTCTCTCGTTGCAACGCACGGGCCCTTTTGCTAGTAAGATATATATCAGGAACATATCTACCCTCAGATGGGGGAATATTCAATTTTAGTTTAGGGAGATTGTCAGGATCTCGTACCTGATGTGGTGGTGCAGCCCTACCATTGTGATTATATGCATGTGGACTACCTGGTGGTGGTGGTTGCACATAGTTCTGATTTTTATCAACCTCATCCTCGTAATCGCCCACATAATCGTCATCCTCCTCGACACAAGCAACAACAGTAGCGGGAGCCAAAGAAGCATCAACAGTAGGTACATCAACACCAGAAATTTGGCCATCCTTAATAGGAACACGCTTCGCTCATCCGAACTGATTCATTAAACTTGTTATCTAGCTTTTTTCGAACGACTTGTCCATGCCATGTATCGTCTCCATGGCCTCTTCAAATATGTTTAGCACATCTCCCACCTGGCCACTCATCATTTGCTGAAACTTATCATGCAACTCCTTGTTCGTCAAGTTCTCCCACTCAATCTCGTCGGCTTGTGATCCTGCCATGGTTAGCAGCTATGGGAACACACAAGAATATGATCCTACAGACTACTAGAAAGTGGCAGTGTGTCACAAATCTGTCAAGCAAATCTCAAATTCTTACCAGTTCTTACCCAGCAACAGGTGGTGACCGGCAACCGTTGTAGTCAAAACTCTCAAAGCTTGGATAGGGCGATTACCAGGGAGAGTCAAACGCACGACGTAGATGTATGTGGAGCTTGGAAGGCTTATAATATGGTAGCAAAAAGGGTCAGCAATAATCAATTCAGAGATGCAAAGTTGAATAAACGCTCATCGATGGTACTATGCTGGTTCTAGGCTAGACCATACTAGAGACGCAAACCTAAAACACTAACAAGATCACGACGCGACACGTAAACAAGGGAGGAGCACACTCTGGATTTTTTTTTCTTTTGTCACTTTTTTATTTGCACTTTTTTACCTCTCTTTTTTTGCTCCACAACATTTTTTTTCGAAAAAGTCTAAAAATGGTCTAAAAACCGCGTAGCCAGAATTTTCCAGACTTAGTTTTTTTAAACTGGAACTATTTTTCCTCCATGGGTGACACGAATGTTGGGGAGTCCGACTTGTTCACGACGCATAGTATCGTGTGATCGGGATCTTGAAAATAAAGGAACAAATACAAGACTCGAAATGCTGGTGGAGATGAATCTGGTGGAACTCGGACTGGTGATGGTATATGATGGGTAGTGGAGCACGGACTGGTGGCGAATCTGTGGTGGAGGTGGACTCGGATTGGCGTGATGGTGACCTGATGGATGTATATGACTCCGGTTGGTGGCGGATATGCGATGGACGTATATGACTCGGATTGGCAGCAAATATTTGGTGATGGTATACGGCGGTGGCGATGACGATGGTGTGGCGGCGACGTGAAAACATGTGGCCAGAACTCAAAACTCTAAGGTAACTAGACGCTAATACCAACAACTTGGCACAACGATGCAACCGCTAAGTCAACAAGATAAAATACTGAAAAGACTATGCAAAGGCTCAGACTGGTTCGGATATGAGGAACTATCCCTAATTTTTTTTGTCTTTTCGTGGACTGTAGGTATGAAGAACAAACTTGATCTAAACTACGAAAAACTGTAAAATCTCACCGAGCAACCTGGAAATCTGATACCACTTGATAGAGGCGAAGGTGTCCTGATGTTTCGATGAGATAGCTATCGTTTTCTGTGAAATTCAACTTTGATGATCCCACTGTGAACGTGCGAAGATGCCGCGCCTTAGCAATCGCTAAACCAACTTCCGAGGGCTTATTGACCATGCCAGAGCACAATCAACCTGACCACGAGGGTGTATTTCCTGCAAGCAAACTAAGAACAAGCAAGAAACTGAGATTGCAATCTGGATATTGAGAATACAAGATTAATGCTTTATTGATCAAGGTGGGGTTCTATGACGCCTTGGGCTGGTCATTTGACACAAACGAAGTACACGAAATTGCAACTATGGCGATCTTTTAATCCAAACAAAACCCAATGTCTAAAGGCTGCCCTAAGGGCTGTTTATATGGAGGAAGAGGGGGGGGGGGATTTCGTGGCCCTTGGAGGAGGGGTCTGAAACCAACCCTATCTCTTGTTTCCCCACACATACGGACTCTAGAAACAACCTATAATCAAGTATTCCAAAATTACATGGGCCTGGCCCAATAATAAGGTGACGCAGCACCTAGAATAGCCTCTGGACAAAATTTATGACGTGACATCCTGTATGTTTCGTCCAAGGCTTCATGCACTCATTATGTTGGCTTCAATGTCTTGGAATCGTCACTTGTAACTCTGTTCTTGTTCCCCTTGCACATGCCATCATCTCCATGCTTGAACTTGCTCCAAGGTTCATCTTTCTTGTCCAATCTAGGCCCTTCATTTGTAAGCAAAATAAATGTTTCCAATTTAGGCAGCATCATATTCTCATGAACATTAGAATTGTTACCAAAAAGCAAAAGTACCTGGTAATTCAATTGGCGTTCACGAGCTCTAGTAATTGATCCAGTATGTAGCAGCAGGGCCTGTGGGTGCAACAATGGTATTGATGTCCTCATCGAATAACTTGCTGGGTTCATTTTGGGGACAAGCCGCCTCGACGGCGGTCTATCTTCTCAATCGGGATCCAACGAAGGCGGTGATCGATAAGACTTCGTATGAAGCAATTTACGGACGTAAGCCAAATGTCTCTCATCTATCGGATGTTTGGGTGCGTGGTCCATGTGAAGATGGCGGAGCTGCATCTCTCTAAGATCGCCGATCGTAGCACCAAGATGGTGTTCATTGGATATGAGAGGAGTTCTGGCACCAAGGCATACCGCTTCTACGATCCACCAACGAAGCCTCTACGGATTTCACGCGACGTTGTGTTTGAAGAAAACCAAACATGGAATTGGAGCGCGGTAGCTGACGATGCTCTAAATGGTAATATATTCATAGTTGAATTTCCAACTGATGATGATGGTGCGGGTGAGGATGTCCGGATGATTGGCAAGATGCCCAGCCAAGGTGACCGCAATGGCAGTGATCACCATGGTGCCGACACCGATGACGACACGCATGGCTCGCTAGGTGATAGTGACAACAACGCGCACGAAACGGGAAGAGATCTCGGTAACGACATCGACAATGAGGCGCATAGTGACGATGACAATCAAGATGATAGTACAGGTCACAACGACTACGCCAATGACGAGGATGTCGATGACGTGGATGCCAATGATCCAGCATCTACCACACCCGGGATTGAGCCATCTTCCTCAAGTGCATCGACACCGATACAATTTGTGTCTCCTCCTTCGCAAGTCACAACGGATTCTTCCAGGCCTCATCGCTACAAGCCCCTCAAGAAAGTCTACAAGTACGGAAAGCGAGATACGCTCGAGTACTCCAGAGTATAGACTATGTTTGCTCGAAGTTGAGGAGCTAGCGAACATCGTAGGGGTGAGCAAAAGTTCAAGTTGGATGCATGCCATGGATGAGGAGATGAAGGCGATTGAGAGCGATGGCACATGGACTTTGGTAACCCAACCTCCGAACCAGAAGGCCATATGTTTGAAGTGGGTTTACAACTTAAAGAAGGACACGAAGGGTGCGGTTGTGAAGTACAAAGCAAGACTTGGTGCAAAGGGCTACGTACAATGTCAAGTAGTTGACTATGAGGAGGTGTTTGCACCGGTTACTCGACACGAGACAATGAGGGTGCTCCTAGCTTTGGCGACACAAGAGAATTGGAAGGTTCATCATATGGATGTTAAATCCGCTTTCCTCAAGGGTGACCTCATTGAAGAAGTGTACGTGGAAAAACCCCTCGGCTATGAGAAGAAAGGCGAAGGAGGGAAAGTATACAAGCTCAAGAAGGCACTTTACGGGCTGAAGCAAGCGCCAAGAGCTTGGTACGCAAAGTTGGACCGAAGTTTGGTCTCGCTCGGGTTCAAGAGATGTCCCCTTGAGCACTCAGTCTATACAAAGAACTCCAAAGGCTCGAACCTGCTAGTTGTAGTTTATGTCGACAATCTAATTATCACCGGACACAGCGCGCGCGAAATTGAACGTTTCAAGGCGCAAATGAAGAAGCAGTTTAGCATGAGCGATCTAGGATTACTCAGCTATTACTTGGGCATCGAAGTGAATCAAAGCTCCGGGGCATTTCCCTGTGTCAATCGGCTTATGTTGTCAAGTTATTGGACAAGTGTGGCATTGTAATCGAGACACAATCTCCAACGGACCAACGCCACAAGTTCAGAAAGCGTAGCTAAAATCACTAGTGGACATCACAATGTATCAAAGCATTATGGGCAGCCTAAGATATTTGGTGCATACCCAACCTGACTTGTCTTATTCAGTCGGGATCGTGAGTCGTTTCATGGAGAATCCGACAACCGAACACATGAGCACGGTCAAGAAAATCTTGCGCTATGTGAAAGATGCTATTAATCTGGGCTGCACGTACAGAAAGGGAAAGGAAGGATTGATCCTTCTTGGATAATCAGATAGTGACATGGCAGGTGATGTGGATGACCCGAAGAGCACAACGGGCAAGATATTCTACCTTGGCCCAGATCCTATCAGCTGGAATTCTCAGAAGCAAAAGGTGGTTGTGATGTCTTCATGCGAGGCAGAATACATAACGGCAAGCACGGCAGCTTGTCAAGCAATGTGGCTGAGAAGACTCCTAGATGATCTTGCAAAGCGGGAAGTGCATAAGGTGCCACTGAAGATTGACAACCAAGCTGCAATCTCTTGTGCAAAAATCCGGTTCATCATGTGATGAGGACTGAGGGAGTCCTGGATTAGGGGGTCTCCGAACAGCCGGACTATATCCTTTGGCCGGACTGTTAGACTATGAAGATACAAGATTGAAGACTTCGTCTCGTCTCCGGATGGGACTCTACTTGGCGTGGAAGGCAAGCTAGGCAATACGGATATGTATATCTCCTCCTTTGTAACCGACCTTGTGTAACCCTAGCCCTTTCCGGTGTCTATATAAACCGGAGGGTTTTAGTTCGTAGGACAACATACAATCATACCATAGGCTAGCTTCTAGGGTTTAGCCTCTCCGATATCATGGTAGATCAACACTTGTAATACTCATATCATCAAGAATAAATCAAGCAGGACGTAGGGTTTTACCTCTATCAAGAGGGCCCGAACCTGGGTAAAACATCGTGTTCCCTGCCTCCTGTTACCATCCGCCTTAGACGCACAGTTCGGGACCCCCTACTCGAGATCCGCTGGTTTTGACACTGACATTGGTGCTTTCATTGAGAGTTCCTCTGTGTCGTCGTTGTTAGGCTTGATGGCTCCTACGATCATCGATAGCGATGCAGTCCAGGGTGAGACTTTTCTCCCCGGACAGATCTTTGTGTTCGGTGGCTTCGCACTGCGGGCCAACTCGCTTGGCCAACTCGAGTCGATCGAAAGTTACGCCCCCGGCCACCAGGTCAGGTTTGGAAGCTTAAACTTCACGGCCGATATCCGCGGAGACTTGAGCTTCGACGGATTCGAGCCTCTGCCTTGTGCGTCACGCGGTCACGATGAGTACGATTTAGCTCTACCATCAGACAGTGTTCAGGAGATCGCACGGCAGTCGCTCTGACCCTCAATTAAGAGCTAGTTGCGTCGTCCATGGATGGGTGGATGGACCCCACCACAGAGGCCTTACCCTCAGTGGTGATCGAGCCGAACATCGACCTTACCCTGCATGAGAGCCATGTTGTCAGACTGCCGGACCCTTCTCCGGCCACAGACTCCGAACCGCCTGCGCCCGTTCCTAGCGAATCCGATTGGGTGCCGATCATGGAGTTTACCTCCGCGGATATTTTTCAGCACTCGCCCTTTGACAACATACTGAACTCATTAAAGTCTATCTCCTTGTCAAGAGGATCCTGGCCGAACTATGTCCAGCATGATTGGGATGCGGATGATGAAGAAATTCGCTGCCCACCCACCACCCACTTAGTAGCCACTGTCGACGACTTAACCGACATGCTCTACTTCGACTCCGAAGACATCAACGGTATGGATGACGATGCGGGAGACGAAAAGGAACCACTGCCCACAGGGCACTGGACAGCCACCTCATCATACGATATATACATGGTGGACACACCCAAAGAAGGCAATGGTGACGAGACAGCGGAGGATGACCCCTCCAAGAAGCAACCCAAGCTCCGACGTCAACGGCGCCGCTCTAAGTCCCGCCAAAGCAAAAGTGTTGATACTGGCACAGGAGATAATAACACTCCGGATAGTGCCGAAGATGGCAACAATCCCCTCTAGCGCAATCTAAAACAGGAGGATGGAAAGGCCAGCCCTCCAGAGAGTGCGGCAGATGGAGAGGCGGAGGATGATAATTACATGCCCCCCTCCGAAGACAAGGCAAGCCTCGACGATGCCGAATTTGTCGTGCCAGAGGATCCCGTCGAACAAGAGCGCTTCAAGCGCCGGCTTACAGCCACGGCAAATAGCCTTAAGAAAAGCAGCAGTAGCTTCAAGCTGATCAAGATCTGCTAGCTGACAGATGGACTGAAGTCCTCGTGACCGAGGAATATAAACTCGAACGCCGCTCCAAGAGTTACCCAAAATGCAGGTTGCTACCCCGACTGGAGGAAGAAGCGTATGACGCGGCTGATCGGCCACCTCATCGCCGCGATAGAGAGGCATTCCAGCCAATAGCTCAGCCTCCACCCCGACGCCATTCAAATAAAAAGGCATGGGGAAATACGCCAGACCTGCGAGACGTATTGGAGGACAAATCGAAACATGCAAGATCGATCTACGGATCACGAGGGCGAGCCACTATGCGAGACGACAAACGTCACGCCGGATACAGTAAAAGTAAATCCGGCCGGGCCGAACACAGCGGGCAAGACTCATTGGAGCTGCGTCGCGATATAGCCCAGTACAGAGGTGCCGCACACCCCTTATGCTTCACAGATGAAGTAATGGATCATCAAATCCCAGACGGTTTCAAACCCGTAAATATAGAATCATACGACGACACGACAGATCCTGCGGCATGGATCGAGGATTTCCTCCTGCATATCCACATGGCCCGTGGTGATGACCTACACGCAATCAAATACCTCTCACTCAAACTCAAAGGCTAGCTCGGCATTGGCTCAATAGCTTGCCAGCAGAGTCCATTGGTTGTTGGGAAGATCTGGAAGTCGCATTCCTTGACAACTTTCAAGGCACTTATGTGCGACCACCAGATGCCGATGACTTGAGCCACATAATTCAGTAGCCAGAGGAATCGGCCAGGCAATTCTGGACACGGTTCCTAACAAAGAAAAATCAAATCATCGACTGTTCGGATGCAGAGGCCTTAGCAGCTTTCAAGCACAACATCCGTGACGAGTGGCTAGCCCGACACCTTGGTCAGGAAAAGCCGAAATCTATGGCAGCCCTCACGACAGTCATGACCGCTTTTGTGCGGGAGAATACAGCTGGCTGGCTCGCAGTAATAACATATCAAAGAACCATGGTACTTTGGGTACCAAGGACGACAATAGCAGGTCACGTCGCAACAAACATAAGCGCCGCATTAACAGCGATAATACTAAGGATACGACAGTCAATGCCGGATTCAAAGGCTCTAAACCCGTTCAGCGGAAAAAGCCATTTAAAAGAAGCACTCCAGGCCCGTCCAGTTTGGACCGTAGACTCGATCGCTCGTGTGAAATACACGGCACCCCCGACAAGCCAGCCAACCACACCAATAGGGATTGTTGGGTATTCAAGCAGGCCGGCAAGTTAAATGCCGAAAACAAAGATGATGAGGAAGAGCCCGGGCAGCAGAACACCGGAGGACAGAAGAGGTTCCCCCCACAAGTGCGGACGGTGAACATGATATACGCAACCCACATCCCCAAGAGGGAGCGGAAGCGTGCGCTCAGGGACGTATATGCGTTGGAGCCAGTCACCCCAAAGTTCAACCCATGGTCCTCCTGTCCGATCACCTTCGATCGCAGGGACCACCCCACTAGTATCCGTCATGGCGGATTTGCCGCACCGGTTCTAGACCCAATCATTGACGGATTTCACCTCATTCGAGTCCTTATGGAGGGCGGCAGCAGCCTGAACCTGCTTTATCAGGACACAGTGCGCAAAATGGGTATATACCCCTCAAGGATCAAACCCACGAAAATGACCTTTAAAGGCATCATACCAGGTGTAGAGGCCAATTGCACAGGCTCAGTCACACTGGAAGTGGTCTTCGGATCCCCGGATAACTTCCGAAGCGAAGAGTTAATCATGCACTGCTCGGGGGAACCGCATTTGCGAGATTCAATGCGGTACCGCATTATGCATACCTTAAGCTCAAGATGCCAGGACCTCAGGGGGTCATCACAGTTCATGGAAACACAGGGTGCTCTCTCTGCACGGAGGAGGACACTGCGGCCTTCGTAGCAGAAGCGCAAAGCAGCCTCTCAAGGCAATCCACCAGTTCGGCGTTTCAAGACCCGGACACCTTCAAGCGTGCTCGGAGTAATCGGCAACTAAACCGCCTGGCGCGTTCTGAGCTCGTATAGCAATGCGGCCTCCACCCCAGTCCCAGCCAAACGGCGAAATCCGTGCCACGCATACATAATTATGCATTAAAAATACCGTGGGCACAGGTGGGGAGGGGGGCACAACTACGGCACGCCCCAAGACGCGGCTTAAATCGCACTAGGGGCTTCCCGCTTTGTTATCTTTCTCTTTTCAGGACTTTAATCTCTGGAAACCCTGACCGGCAGCATGATTGCCGAACACATGAAGCAGCAACCAAGGAGGCAGAAAGCTACGTCACACCATGGAACTCCCAGGTGGATTACGATAACGAGTGAAATATTTGCTTTAATACTATTCCTCAGCTTGCCCTTGGAAGGGACATGTCAAACAGTCCTACTTTTTTCTTATTGCACTGCATGTATCATTCTGCTTTAACGCACCTTTTTGAATAAACAATGCGTAGCATTAAGACTATTATTGCATTCTTCCTTTTATATATATATATGTGTTCATTAATGACACCTTGCAGCCGTACACTCTGGTACGGACAATATGCTAGGGGCTTACGCATACCCCATAATACGGTGTTAGAAGTCCGAACACTTTCAACAGTGCGGCACCCCGAACTTATAGCATTATATGCATCAGCTCCGAATGTCTTCGGTCAATAGTTCGGTTTGCCCGGTTCCTATGTTTTGGTACCTTACGTTCCGCTCTATCGGCTAAGGTAGCACTAGGAGAACTACTTCGATTGTGCCCCAGTTCTGCTGGGTTAAGCACCTCAGTAGAGAAAGCTAAAACCGACTGTCATCATAAGGCGAGAGACTGGTCGCTGTTCGAGAGGTTTTCGAGTCCCTAAAGACTTATGCCGCTTAGATCGAGGAGTCGGTCCTGTCCGGCTTAAAGGCGTGTATCGCGCCCCGAATTCGGCCTTCCGAATACCAGGGGCTTCGCCGAAATTTAAAATTATAGAATTCTATGGCTAAGTGAGAGTGATAAAGCATTATTAGTCTGGTTGCCTTATTCGTTGTGCTGAGCACCTCCCTCGAAGGACCCAAAAATGGGAACAAGAGTGCTCAGGTTTATCCCGAACACCCCATCACTTGTGGCATGGGGGCAGAAGCCGAGGACTAACCATCTCTCAGATTGGATAAACAGCCAAAGAGAAGGTAATATTTTAAATTCAAACAAGCGTTGCATAGCGCATATGAACAAGTTTTCATAACTACAGGATTACACGAGCACGTTTACTTGAATATTATATCTTTCGTACATTCGTCCGCTACAAGACGGGCACCCTTCAGGACACCCTCATAATACATTTCGGGGGTGCGATGCTCCTTTCCCTGCGGCGGCCCCTCCTTCACCAGCTTCACAGCGTCCATCTTGGCCCAGTGCACCTTCGCATGGGCGAAAGCCCGGCGTGCACCCTCGATGCAGATGGATCGCTTGATAACTTCCAGCCGTGGGTAGGCTTCTATAAGTCGCCTCACCAAGCCGAAGTAGTTGTTGGGAAGGGCGTCGCCAGGCCACATCCGGACTATGAAGCCCTTCATGGCCTGTTCGGCTGCCTTGTGTAGCTCGACCAGCTGCTTCAGCTGGTCGCTCATAGGCACCGGGTGTTCGACCCCAGTATACTGGGACCAGAACAGCTTCTCCGTTGAGCTTCCCTCCTCGGCCTGGTAAAACTGTGCGGCATCCGACATGCTGCGGGGCAAATCTGCGAATGCTCCTGGAGAGCTCCGGATTGGGTAAGTAATAGGTAATTTACTTTCACGTGCTTGCTTTGCATATAGAATGCCTTACCCGCCGCTATTTTCTTCATTGCATCAATCTCCTG
Organism: Triticum aestivum; assembly: GCF_018294505.1. Taxonomy (NCBI): domain Eukaryota; kingdom Viridiplantae; phylum Streptophyta; class Magnoliopsida; order Poales; family Poaceae; genus Triticum; species Triticum aestivum. The sequence continues at coordinate 317,526,641 of NC_057800.1, read as the reverse complement.
GAGGGCATTTTGGGCTTCATCCTTGGCATTCTTCGCGCTCTCAAGGGACGCGGCAAGCTCAGACTCTCGCGTCTTCGAGTCAAGCTCCAACACCTCGTGCTTCGTCACGAGAGCCTGGAGCTCTTGCTGCACCTCGCCCACCCGAGCCTCTTGCCTTTCCCGCTTGGTGCGCTCCTTGGTTGCTTTGTTTTCGGCCTCGGATAGCGCTTGCTTCAGGGCTGCCACCTCGGTCGTGGCCCCTGGCAAATTTATGATGATCCTGTCATTTTGCAATCGCATTCTTTTTATACATATCCATAGACTAGGTATTACTTACCTTTGTTCTCCTCGAGCTGCCTCTTGGCAAGGCCGAGCTCGTCCTTGGACCCTTTAAGGTCCTGCTGCAGCGCGGCAACCTCCGCAGTCAGTGCGGCAGAGGCCAGCAGCGGAGCTTGCATATGCATATTGACATACTTATATTAGACTCCTGCGATATTGTTTGATCCTCTGTTCGGCTTTTCCTTTTGAACACCGAACAGAGCATCAGGGGCTACTCTCTATGCGGTAATATTTTTCCTATATTTTGAAAACTTACCTCAAAGCCTATTAGAAGGCTGGCACAACCGTGAGTCAATCCGCTCTTGGCGGACTGAACCTTCTGGACCACCGCACTCATAATAGTGCGGTGTTCTTCGTCGATGGAAGAGCTGCGAAGCGCTTCCCGCAGATTGTCCGGTGCCTCTGGTTGGACAGAGGTCACCGGCACAGGCATCTTGCCCCTTTTGGAAGGAGGCCGCCTGCCTGAGTCTGGAACTATTGGAGGTTCCGGCGCGGTGTTCGACTGAGGGACAAACTCGGAGCCCTCGGGGGCTTTGTTCCCTTTGCTCCCAGAATCCGGAAGGTCGCCTTGAGGCACCTCCGGGACTATCTCCCCTCGCCCCGGCGCCTCTTGAGACAACACCTCGGCGTTGTCTGTAGGGCAAGGGGAGGTGGCGGTCGGAAGTGGATCGCTGTCCATATCCGACGAGCCCAGGGAGCCATCCGAAGATACGTCGATACGGGATCGCGGCGGTTTGCATAATTACAATTCGGTGTTAGGAGAAACAGTGCGACAAAGGAATGCTATGAGTTACTCTGGTATCCGAATACTTACAACTTCGCCAGGGGCTTGGCCCTAAGCATCCACTCGTCTTCGCCTTTGGCGGCGGTGGTGGAACTGTCCGGAAGGAGAGTCCTTCCCTTCTTGGACCCTTCGGCCTCCCCAGTTGGGGCGGCCTTCCTTTTCTTGTCTCCCCCGACTGGAGGGGGACCGTCTTCATCTTCCTCCTCGTCTTCATGGGAGGAGTACGCCGAGGAATCATCGGACAATGAGTCTGATACCACCTGGCGCCGGGAACTCTTTCGGGTTGCCTTGGCCTTCTTGGTCTTCTCCGGCACCTTGTAAGGAGCCGGAGTCAGCATCTCCGTCAGGAGAGCATCCGCAGTGTCTTCGGGCAAAGGGGCCGGACAGTTAATCTGCCCTGATGTCTCCACCCAGTCCTGTCAAAGGTACGGGAGCTTAGATCCCGCATAGAGTCAAACTATGAAAAACGAGTATCTTGTAAGAGGTAAAAACAGCTTACCGCGCTGGCTTGGCGCTTTGCGCAGAATCCGCGATCCTCGGTAGTGGGAGGGGGAACCTCGGTGCCCTTGAATAGCACCTTCCAGGCATCCTCGTGTGTTGTGTCAAAGAGCCTGTTCAGAGTTTGGTGCTAGGCCGGGTTGAACTCCCACATGTTGAAAGCCCGTCATTGACACGGGAGGATCCGGCGGATGAGCATGACCTGGACTACGTTGACAAGTTTGAGCTTCTTGCTCACCATGTTTTTGATACATGTTTGGAGTTCGGTCAGCTCTCCCGAACTACCCCAGGACAGGCCCTTCTCTTGCCAGGAGGTGAGCCATGTGGGGATGCCAGATCGGAACTCGGGGGCCGCTGCCCATTCAGGGTCACGCGGCTCGGTGATATAGAACCACCCCGATTGCCACCCCTTTATGGTCTCCACGACGGAGCCCTCAAGCCATGGGACATTGGGCATCTTGCCCAACATGGCTCCTCCGCACTCCGCCTGGCGGCCTCTCACTACCTTCGGCTTGACATTGAAGGTCTTTAGCCATAAGCCTAAGTGGGGCTTGATGCGGAGGAAGGCCTCGCACACGACGATAAATGCCGAGATATTGAGGATGAAGTTCGGGGCCAGATCGTGGAAATTTAGGCCGTGGTAGAACATGAGCCCCCGGACGAATGGGTGGAGAGGGAATCCCAGTTCGCGGAGGAAATGGGTAAGGAACACTACCCTCTCATGGGGCCTGGGGGTGGGGATGAGCTGCCCCTCATCTGGGAGCCGGTGCGCGATGTCGTCAGGCAGGTATCTGGCTCTCCTCGGCTTCTTGATGTGTCCCTCCGTGATAGAGGAGACCATCCACCTGCCTCCCGCTCCGGACTTGGTTGGAGAGGGTTGAGGTGGGAAGTGCGGACTTGGGCGCTGGAGCTCGAGTGTGTGAAAATGGATGAGCAAAGGAGGAAGAAGGCATGGATGAAAAGGTTAAACCTTGTCCCTTTATATGGGCGGACGAAACTATGCGTCCCCACTAGCCTGGTAAAAATCGCTTATCCCCCAAGCGCCGTAATCGATGGCGCGGTTGGGTTACCCACGCCCATATTGATGAGAATCCTGTAATAAGGGGGACACGATCTTTGCTTTAACAAGACGTGTCAAAAACCTGCCTCGCGTTATGTGCAGGGCTAGTTAAAGGAAACGGTTCGAATAATTACCGGGCCATGGCATAATGTCGTGTTGCCGAAACAAGTCAGCAAATTAGATTTGTGGAAATATTATTCTCTCTACGGTGGTATGTGGAACTTATTTTGCAGGGTCGAACACTATCCTTGTATTCAAATTCTTCCGTGGGGTATTCAGAGGAGGAACCCGCCTTGCAATGCCCAAGACAATACTGCACGCCGGACTCGTCGTCATTGAAGCCTGGTTCAGGGGCTACTGAGGAAGTCCTGGATTAGGGGGTCTCCGGACAACCGGACTATATCCTTTGGTCGGACTGTTAGACTATGAAGATACAAGATTGAAGACTTCGTCTCGTGTCCAGATGGGACTCTACTTGGCGTGGAAGGCAAGCTAGGCAATACGGATATGTATGTCTCCTCCTTTGTAACCGACCTTGTGTAACCCTATCCCTTTCCGGTGTCTATACAAATCGGAGGGTTTTAGTCCGTAGGACAACATACAATCATACCATAGGCTAGGTTCTAGGGTTTAGTCTCTCTGATCTCGTGGTAGATCAACTCTTGTAATACTCATATCATCTAGAATAAATGAAGCAGGACGTAGGGTTTTACCTCCATCGAGAGGGCTCGAACCTGGGTAAAACATCCTGTTCCCTGCCTCCTGTTACCATCCGCCTTAGACGCACAATTCGGGACCCCCTACCCAAGATCCACCGGTTTTGACACCGACAAGGACATCAATACCATTGTTACACCCATAGCCCCTGCTGCTATACATACTGAACCAGTTACTAGAGCTCGCGCATGACAATTGAATTATCAGGTACTTTCTTTTCTTGGTAACGATTCTAATGTTCATGAGAATATGATGCTGCCTAAATTGGATACATCTGTTTTGCTTACAAATGAAGGGCCTAGCTTGGACAAGAAAGATGAACCTTGGAGCAAGTTCAAGCATGAAGATGATGGCATGCACAAGGGGA
>NC_057800.1:317209948-317222585 GCF_018294505.1 Triticum aestivum | reverse complement strand
TTTACAACACACGTTCATTCTTTCTCTCCATGTTTCGATCTCTAAGTCTCTCAACTACACAACCCCTTTTCCACTCTGTTACCAAATGTATTTACCTCACACACCCGCCATTGCACCCCATGCCGAGCTCTCTCTCTCTCCCCCCTCTCCCTCTCACCCTCTCGCGCTAAATACATGCATTGCCTGTCTGGCCCCCCAACCTCGCGTGCATGCGCATGCACGCACGTTGTATATCTAGGTCACTCCCTCGTGACTGTCTCACTCTTTCTTCCGCACGGCGGGCCACACTCTCTCAATCTTGCTCTCTTTATCTGAGTCTCGTTTAACCTCGTTTTCTTTCACACACAAATGATATATCTCCCTGTTCGGACCTCGATCGACACACTCTATACTCTCTCACGCAAATTGTCTATCTAGGTCAGTCCATCCAAGCCGCCACCACTCTTTTGACCTCATGGTGGGCCACGCTCACTCAATCTCTCTCTCTCTCTCTCTCTCTCTCTGTATGTCTCGATTGACCTCGCTCTTTCTTGGACAAAAACGATATATCACCATGTTTGAGCCCAATTCGACCTATTCACATTGTATACTCTCTCACGCACATCGTCTATCTAGGTCACTCTCTCCAACCCGTCTCATTCTTTTGATCGCACGGCGACCCTATGCGATCGGTTGACCTTGCTTCCTCCCACGCACAGAATATATCTACACGTCCGTGACTGGATCATCTCTCAAGCTCTATCTTACAGCCCTCACCCTTGCCAAAAAGCTCAATCGGAAAATATCTCTCTAGAGCATATATATTTGTTCAATGAATGTCGGACCACACTCACTTTGTCTCCCTATCTATATGTCTCTCGATTGACCTCGCTTTCTCACACCGTATCTTCCACGCGTTGAAGCTACTACCTCTCCATCCCTCGCAAAGCCGGAGCTATTTACATTGCGAGCGGCACTCCAACCTTGGATTAATTTGTGTAGGCATTTATTCCGGTTGGTTTAGATTATATTTTCGTAGCATTTGGCCCACAACTACTCCAATCACCGTAGCAGGTAATTAAGCTACGGGGAGCACCTAATATGACCACCGGGGAGCCGTTGAATCAAAGATGCAGCGGCACACACGAGGCCTGAATGTTTTATTTGCAAAAAAACCTTTGGAGAGTTTGGAAATTGCGCATAATTACAAAGACCGCTCCCAAGCCATTGGATCTCACTTCCAACGGTGTAAAAACTCGTATCACCATAGTATCTAAGCTGTGGGGTGGATGTGATATTCTATGCCGCTGTAATTTTTGTTCGTAAACTTGCAAAAAACGTGTAACTCGTGCCGTTACTTGTCTGACCGTGCAAAGTGTTTGTTCAAAAAAACCATCCTATACTGACATATCGGAACAACACATGGGGGTCCCACTTGTCATTAATCAAATTTGGACCTAAAACTAACAAATCTGAAAGACGAGATTCGAACTCGCAACCTGGACTACAAAGCGTAAGTCGATAGCCTGAAAAAACGAACGGTTGTTGGCTTTGTCCCATAACTTGATTTTACACAGTACTTGCATTGAGTTGAGTAGAGGGAGTGCCTCGTCAACACGTGCATGACCGTTATCTCACTTACTGGTGGGTCCCAGGCCTGCGATCTCAATCTCTCTTCTCTCCATCGTCTAACCTTTGCACGGGCACACACGAAGAGCGGCGCTAGATTGCCGTGGTGTTATTACAACTAAAAAAACTTGGAAAATAGACGAATCGCCTAGAACAAGAGACGTTGTGGCTGGTCGAGCCGGAGCTAACCACATCTATCCTCCGTGCCACGTTTGCATGATGAAGCTGTGTGGCTAGTGGGGTGTTTTCAACTGACTGGCTGGGTCCCGAGGTCGAACAATAGGTACTACGTCTGATACAGTATATTTTTACACGCACATTTTTCCTCCGTGCCGAGACGTGGCACACCCTACCGCGCGGTTTCGGGGTCCTCCCGGGTGGTGCACGCATATATTCTTCCTGACATGGGACGCCCTACCGCGTGTTTTCTGGGTCCTCCTCGTTCGTAGCACCGAAGCAAGTAATTACGTCGTCAAATCACGAAAGACCACCTTTCCCGCCAAGTACATCAGTGAAGCATGGTGGCTAGCTAGTTGGGCTCGTTCGACCGATTAGCTAGGCCGCCGCCACATTTGTTTTTTCACCCCTTTTTTATCTACTTGCCGACAGGTAAATTTAAATATCCACCGCGGCGTTGCTCTGGTGTTTGGGTGTGGCAGGATTTTTAATTTTTTGATTGACGGGAGCAGGCGCGGCAGGATTTTTAAATTTTTGATTGACGGGAGCAGGCGCGACAGGATTTTTAATTTTTTGATTGACGGGAGCAGGCGCGGCAGCAATTAGTCACGATGACTCCGCCTATACCCACTGTTCCCTAATGTGAGAAGTCGCCGACTGGTGTTTTACCGTGGTGAAAACCAAAAGATTCCCCGCTCCGTCCGCCTTCCCGTAGATTGCATTGCCTTTCAGCCGTTTCGCCCCCTTTGCTTCCTCTCCCCATTGCTTCTACCTGGTGCCATGGCGGCGCAGTAGATCACGGAGTCTTAGGTGAGGCTCCTGACACAGGAGCTCCATGCCAAGGATGCGGAGTTCAGGGCCAAGGACGCGGAGCTCCGTGAGCTCAAGGAGGAGAGGAGTGCCATGCTCCTCCGTTATGTGCGGGAGTTCATGGAGCTTCAAAAGCGGCAGGCGTCCACCACAAAGATGCTCGAGGCGTCGGCGGTGTTGCTGCAGAAAGCGGGAGATACGATAGGCCGTCAGGGGAGCCGGCTGGAGCGCGAGTGGGCCAATCGTGACGAGGTCCAGGATCGCCTCAGCCACTTGGTGAACCAAGTTGCCACGCACGTGTTGCGGCTGCGCGATGCCTACCGTCGTGCCAGCGCGACGATGTCGGCCGTCGGGCTAAACCCGTTCGACCAACCGGTCGACTTCAACGAGCTGCGGCTTCCTGACCTGGTCTCCTTCTTCACCTATATCTCTGAGGAGCTGAGCCGTCTCCGCGCGATGGTGGGGGCTGAGCTGGACAAGGAGGGGTTGCAGGCTGCCGTCGCCGTTGCCGGGGGAATCCTTTCAGGGCTCCGTCACCGGAATCCATTCGTGCCATTGGACGCCGTCTTTGACGAGCTGGCTCCCGTCGACCGGGAGCGGGCTCTGCGGGCGGTTGCACCCTGCATCACCAACGTCATGCGCCTCGAGAAGCCGAGGGACTTCGGTGGTGTTTAGGCGCCCTCTACATGGGCATGTCCATGTCTCGGCGCAACATGACCATTGGATCAAACTCAGACGATGCAGATCAGTCACTGTAGCACAAAGTGTGTGGGTGTGTTTGGTTGCATTCTCATCTCAATATAGTTGTTTCCTCTTCGTGTATTTTGTCAACCTACTAGTGTGGACACATGCACCCTTCATCCACTCTGCCAAACACCCAAAAGTGGGTCAATAAGGGAACTTTTGCTCCCATCCCGTGCATCCTTCATACACCCTGCCTAATACTATTCGTGCTTCATATGGTTCATGTTTCGTGGAGTACTGTAGCACCGTACTCTCCGTGCGCTGTGGACCTAGTTCTGTTAACATTGACCACCGTTCATTCTCGACCGGACAGTCGAAAAAGCGGTACTATGTTACATATAGGAGTAGTTGACATGCGCACGACATCATTTGTTATCGTCATATCTTACTACACTAGCAACAAGATTGTGTAGTACTGACGTATGAACCACTGCACATGCCTAGTAGTAGGAGCACTGTGTATGTTCATGTGGCTGCCGTGTTTCGCACTCCTTCGTCGTAAGAGTGGAAACGCTTGCTGTAATCATTTTTTCTTCTGAAAAACAGTGGACACGCTCTACCGTGCGGATCCTCCTCCAGCCATGCACCAAGTTACTCACTTTCGCCGATGTGTGGGACAGCCAGCATCGGGGTCCAGCAGCCATGCACTAAATTACTCCATAGTAGAGTGACGGTAGACTACCCGGATCAAAGCGCCGCAGTAATGCCCAATGAGCCATCAAATCACAAAGCCCCCTCCTTTCCAGCAGTAAGTTGGATGGACGAAGCAACCATCATTTCACTCTTCTATCTCAGCTTCCTCTCTACCCAACCCTCGCTTCTGCCTCATCTTATTCCTCATTTCTTCAAGAAAACCCCGACCTGCTTCTGCCATTGTTCTTCTCTCCCAAAGAAGGAACGGTGAGCACATCAATGGTGTTGACTCTGGCCAAGGCCCGGTCTTGCAACCCCGAGACTGATCCTATAACTCCCTCTCTTTTGTTCTTTTGGGTTTGTGATTATGGTTTCTTTTCTTTTATTTCTATTTGATAGTTTCTTGATGGACGCTGGAGCACCGGCCGAAGTGATGTCTATGGCTCCGGCCAAAACTGTCGAGGCTCATGGTACGAAGAAGCGCGAGCACCCCGCTGAGACTACCGCGGACAAGCTCAAAGCCATCGCCCTCTCGAAGCCCCCCTCTCTAGGATCCCTCATTAAGCAAGTCCAGGTAATATCTCTTCTTAACGATCTTTTTCTCTATCTTGATCGTGTTTTTTCATCTAACACGAAGTACTAGTACTAGAAGTACAACTTTCTGGTTGATCTTGCATGTGATTTTTGTGTGCCAAATGATGGTTCTAAATTCCTCTTTTGACCAAAACATGCGAGAGGTTGACACTGATTTCTTATAGATTACTTTCAACTACTCCCTCTGTCCCAAATTTCTTCTGTTAGATTTGTCTAGATACGAATGTATCTAATACTAAAATGTGACTTGATACATCCGTATCTAGACAAATCTAAAACAAGAATTTTGCGATGGAGGGAGTACTTTATGAACATCAATGCTACCTTTTAAGAGGGTATATTTCCCTTAGTAACTTGTGTTATGGATATTGCATGTAATCCCTTTGCTCTCATGCCTTTGAAGACATGTTCAAGTGTCTTTGTTCACTCATTTCTGTGCGTATATGTAGTCATATATGGAGTATAATATCAAAAATCATCTTATATTTCTAAACGGAGGTAGTAATAAAATATGGTTTCTGTTTGAATTAGAACCAGGTCCGCGGTGGAGATGAAGTTCTCGAAGTCATGTCGTGTGAACTGGAAGACCTGATGATGAGTTCTACTGTTGAACTATCCAGCTGTTGTGTCCTTGTCGCCACGTGTCCTGAACTAGTGTTTTCATGTAGCATTGTTGTCAGGCGTGTTCTCGAGGATGTACTTGACCACAACAATTTCCTGGCTGTGCCTTCGATTAGGAAGGGTGTGGTTCTTGTAAAGCTTCCCAACAAATCTGATGCGGCATGTCTTCATCATCATGTTTATGAGTTGAAAGACCACTCTGTTAGGTTCTCGAAGGTTGACAAGATGGTGATGGTGCATGTAGACATCTCACACGAAGTCCATGGCCTAGTTAGTTATGTGGGGTTCATCCCGTAGGTCGGTGGCAAAAAATAGTCTGCAGAGTTTAGTGAGTGCAACTTTGCTTGTCTGTAGTAAGTACTATTGTTTAGTACTTGATTGTGTTTGTGAACCCTGTATTGTTTATTAGTACTGCCGCTTTTGGTGTGTGGCCAGTCCTAAGAACGGTCTATGTTAATGTCTGTCCACTCAATTCAGTCTGTATATTTTGAAGTATCCATATCATATTTTTTGTGAGGGCGGTCTATCAATTATGGTTACACTCCAATATCTGTATGCATTGCAGGGTTTATCGCACCCGCCAGGATTTCCAGCCACATGGATGTTCGGTCCATACATTTGTCAAGACCTTTGGACTGTCCTGCTTGTGGGAGTAGGCGGGCCCCCTGCATGCCACGCGTAGTTGGACGATCAATTTTCTGTTTAGTACTTCAACATTGTGATTTCCTGGTAAGGATTCACTCGTGTCACATCAAGTAAATCTTATTGATTTACTGTCTAAATCTTATTGATTTAATGTCATGTTTTCTTTCTTTTCCTGCAATTTTACTTTGTAGGTTTTGCCATGTGACATTCATCACAGAATAAACCGTTTGGTTTGCTCTACGATGGCTATTTTTGCAGGTTTCACTTCTTATGTCATGTCAGTAACGAAGGCACCATCCATCACTTATATTACTAGAAAAAATTGGATCAGTCTGTTGTCTGAGTACAAGCTGAATCCCTATGATGAACTGCAGTTTGGTTTAACAAAAACGCCACAATTAGTCCTTCTTGCGTTTAAAAGAAATGAAGAAAAAGACTGGATCATGGTCACGGATCCTAGTCAAGTTAGAAAGCTTATCATAGCAGACCTGACACGATCGCCGCTGTCTCGCACAGATCGAGCACCAGCAGTTGCTCTAGCACCGACAGCGGCAGGAACTCAGTCTGATCCAGCTGAGGATTGGGCACCGACCGTGTCAGCGGATCAGCCTGATCTACCGAAGGATCGGGCATCGACACCGGCACCTCCTCCGACACCGGCACCAATTCTACAAGGAGCACCATCTCCGGCAGCAGCAGCGGCTTCGGCACCTACACCAACACTTGCAATTGCATCAGCTCCGGCGCGTGCAGTTGCACTGGCAACAGACTGGGCTGCAGTTCGCACTTCATATACAAAGGCCTTACAAAAACCGACTTGTCCACCTTCTTAGTAAGCATTGGCCGCCCAAGTGCTTCATTCTTTTTTCTTTCCATGTTGTTTCACATGATTCACTATGTTGATCTAACTGTTTGGGTATGTCTTCTTGTTTGCAAACAGAGAATTTCTAGAGCAACGAGGGAGTCGTTCAACAATCCAGGCGACCGCGGCCAAGTTTCTCTTACCATGCGCAGCCTTGGTGTGAATGAACCTGCTCAATATACCATAAGTACAAAGGATGATCGCATGATGATTGATGCTAAAGGATGATCAAGGTTCAAATCTAAATCATATCTTGCGGTAGGGGATGATGTCAAAATCGAACTTTCTCGGCAAGGAGAGCTGGTCCAAATCAACTTTGAAATTCTTCAGTAGAAGCACGCAACTGCCGAACTGATCTATCCTCCGAGAGATTTTGATGTAATAATCTGGCATGGTGAAACAAGTGTCCTGTGTGTATAAGTAGTACGACAGTATTATTTATCACATGGTATATCATTGATAGAATTGCAACTCTGATTGCTGGTTAGGAACTGTCATTCTACTTCATTCCAACAGCTGTCGTGCTTTATTCAATTTTGTGTATTCGCCTTGCGACAACATCTAAAACCAGCGCCGTACCGATCGCTTGCAATATGAAAAGCGCTGAGGTAGAACACATGGCCCCCCAAACATGCAGGGTCGGCCTGCGGCCCAAAGTCCAGAACTGTGAGCCTATCTGAGTATTATATTCTCAGCTGGACCCCCATAAAAAAAGCTGAACCCCCATAATGCCCGTGCGTTGCAGAGGGAGTATATTTCTTGGCAAGGTGAGCCTATGATATAAAAGATTTGTATATTTCTTTATAGAGGGAGTATCTCTCTGTCAAAATATATATTTATGTGTAACTAGTTACTCCTGTCTTTCTACTTCCTTTTCGCTGATATGTGGGGCAACCGGCAATGGGGTCCACGTGCCATATGCACAAATTAGAGTGCACAACTTCACGGTAGACACACCCCGGTCGTAGCCCCGTAGTAATGCCCAATGAGCCGTCAAATCACAACCCCCCTTTCCAGCTTTAGCAGTAAGCTGGACGAACGAAGTGGAAATATTTCACTGGGCCTGAATACCCTTCTCCCTCGTCTGCTTGTTCAGAGAAAACCCCCTCTCGGCGATTGCATAGGGTTTTCTCATGGAGAACCAGGTACGAATTCTTCATCTATCCCCGATAAACCCAAGTCCCTTGGTCGCAGGTAATCCTAGGATGCCAGCCACCGCCATTGATGCATTTTTCTTCCCGCTGAATCTAGTGTGTTTCATTTGCAGTGCCCAAAGTGTGAGTACCCTACAGGTTTCTGAGCCCTCGGCGAGATGCCACACTTGTTCCTTCTCATCCTAACACATCATTTTGAAACACGCACAATATGTTCCTAGAATCCTCTTTTCTATCCGAGAGGGTGGGGTTTTTTTGAACATGCTGTGTTCTCATATTATTTTTCCTGCAGTGTATTATTTGCTCTGCCAGAACACATGTACTCAAGATGCTCGGCCTTGCGATAACTGAATACACTAGTTTAATGGTCACAGTGAAGACAAGCCATGGATATAAGTTCTGAGTTGGGTTCATGAACCAAGAAGATCGCTGCATTTTTTATGGCCGAACTTGGATAAACTTTCTCAAGTGTTACGGACTGAAAGTTGGTGCACGAGTGTTGATGGAAATAACAGAACCTGGTCTCATCTTCACTGCGATATTCCACCCCGGCGTCGTTCCAATTGTTCATCCATGTTAGTTTTGTATTTGGTTCTTGCTTGTTGCCTCGATTACTTCTTAATCCACCTATTCTGTCTAACTAATCGTAATTTAACTTTAGAAGTAGGAACGAATCTCTCACGAAAATGCTACTTCTAACTAATATTTTCTTATAATTGGTGTCACGTGTAGGTTTTTTCAGAGTTAAGCAGTCTGCTCATTTGTTACTTTGTAATAACTCGGCTGTTACTAATGGCACTGAAGTTGACTGGATCGACATCCACAAGTTCGTACACCTTTTTGATCATCTTGAGGTCCTTGTGGGGCGTTTCAATGGTGGAAGGCCACGTGGGATATGTGTGCCACTGCTGCACTCGTTGAACAGGTCCAACTGTGTCGAGAAGCTTATGGTACGAGCTGTTTTCTGTTATATATGTTGTTCATAAACTATTGCTTATACACAGTTTTACAGCTATGATCTTCTTGAAACAGGAACTAGCGAGTTCTATTGTTCCTATACAGATGCCTGACCATGGTCGGGTCAGACTTGTGCTTGGTCACAACATGATGTTTATGTCGGCCTACTCAATTCCCCTTGGAGGTGAAAAGATACTTATTCATGGGTGGTCACAAATAATGAAGGCCCGTCCATCTTGGAGAATAGGACAGAAGATTATGTTCATGCTTTTCCATGGCTCTAAAGCGAATATCCTGTTTATTGACCACGTTGTGAGATGAAGCCGCTTTTAGAAGGTTGTGGATGCGCGGGGTGGCGCCTGGGCCTTGTCCTGGGGCTTGGCGGCCTCACCCTTGGTTAACTGTAGGCAAAGTAGCATAGTTCGAGGCGTGCTTTGTACGGTTGAACCTGTATAAGTACTCATACTGCTTTCAGCTTTGGTTGTTAAGTGCCCCTGCTGGTTTCAGTTAAGGTTGTTAAGTACACCTGCTGCTTTTGCAGTCTGTCATGTTTCTTCAGTCCTGTCTTCCTCCAGCCGCCAAAACCAAACCAGCGCCAGCAGGGCCGCCTACTTCCGCCTCCCACGGCTGGTTGCACCTCAGCTCACGCATCACCGCCCCATCGTCTCCTAAATCGTTAACGCCGACGTCCTCCGCACGCTTTGGTGCGCTCACCGTGGCGCCGCCCTCTCGCGTTGTCAACATGATCAACAAACAACAGGAATCGGCCGAAGTACGTGGAAAAATAAAATGCTTCCTCCTAGTGTTTTCCTGACATCTGGGACCCACGACATTGTGAGCGTATATAGTCAATAGACAAGAGAACAACACAAGATCGGCTAACACCTGGGACGTAGCTACTCGAGCAATATTTTTTTGTTTGGTATTGTTAAGACGGAGCAGCGTTTGAACTGGGTTGTGGCCCTCTAGTCCAGGCTTATATTTTATGTTCACCATGTGACCAGCCCAGCTATTTTTTGTTTGTGAAAATGAGCCCAGTTTATTTTTTTCTGAAGAATACCCAATCCGGGCATACTTATTTTTCTACGCCCTGATGGGCTGCAACTGTTTCAAGACGCCTGCAAATCTTGAAAGTAATATGAAATGGGTTGTAAATATAAAAACAGATGACAAATTGGCAATTACTTTATAATTTCTAAATTTTATTACATTTTCATATTCCTATTTCACTGGGCATTAACCTAATTTAAATATATCTTCAAAGTACTTTAAATCTGGCTGGACATTTCGGAATTAAAAATAGTTTGGAACCCACAGAAATATGTGAAATTGGCCCCGGCCAACCAAAGAAAAACGACTGCAATAAATAGCATAAGAAGTTGCCATGAGATATATATAAATTATTAAAAAAGAGGGAGTGGTCTGACTTGTGGGCCTGTTTAGTTGACGCGTATGCAAGATTTTTTAGTTATTATATACATCAACAAACGATTCTAGAAGACGTAACCATTGGATGTCAATCCAACGGCCGTCGTGTTTCTTCAATCTCTGATCTTCTTGCTCCAGCCGCCAAAGCAGTGCTGGTGGGACCGCCTACTCCCGCCTCCCGTGGCCGGCTGTGTTGCCGCGCAGGCCTGAGCGCCCCCTACCACTCCCACCGCTGGCCAGGGCATCCCTCTACTCACCCATGCCCCCTGTTATTCTGCGGCGATGGCAACCTCATGTCGCAGCTCAACCGGTGAACGCTCGTACTCCTCTCCGCGTGGGCATCCACTATCGTGTCTTCCCCGGCTCCGTGTCGTCCCCTTCCTATGCCTTGCCATCGTCCACTGCCGTGGTGCTCTCGGCGCGGCGTGGTCAATGTTGTCGACGACCGACTTCCATCGGAAGAGTACTGTCCGTGGAGAGGCTGACAGCTGGGTCCACGGCAGCTGCAAGGAAGTGCCTCCTTATTACGCGGAAAATAATTATTCCTCCACCTGACAGCGGGGACCCACTGGACGGGCCACCAGTAGTTTGCGAAAAAAATCATTTCCCCCTGGCTGCTGGGACCCACCGGATGGGCCACCATATTTCGCAAAAAAAATATTCCCCCCGCTGTCAGCTCGGATCCATCGGAAGTGCCTCCTTATCACGCACAAAAAAAATAATACTCCCCCGGCTAGCTGGGACCCATGTTGGTGGGAGGCTGACTTGTGGGCCTACTAAGTTGACGGGGACGAAGGGCTTTGTCAACTTAGTCAATATGAATGATTTTAGCTCTAGTGACCGTACGATGTCCATCCAACGGCCGTGGTGCTTCTTCAACCTCTGGTCTTCTTGCTCCAGCCGCCCAAAGCAGCGCCGGTCGTGCCGCATGTCCTACCTCCGGTGGCCGGCTGTGCTGCCGCGGAGGCCTCACCATGCCCTACTATTCCCACCGCTGGCCAGGCACTGCGGCGACGGCAGCCTCCCACCACAGCCGAACAAGTGAACCCTCGCATTCCTCTCCGCGCGGGCTTCCACTGCCGAGTCTTCCCCGGCTCCGCGTCGTCCCCTTCCTAGGCCTCGCCGTCGTCCACCGCCGTGGTGCTCTTGGCGCGGCATGGTCAATGTGGTCAACGACTGACTTCCATCGAAAGAGTACTGTGCGTGGAGACGCTGACAGCTGGGTCCACGGCCGCAGCAAGGAAGTGCCTCCTTATTACACGCAAAATAATTATTCCTCCACCTGACAGCAGGGACCCACCGGTCGGGCCACCGTATTTCGCAAAAAACACATTTGCCCCTGACTATTGGGACCCACTAGCTACATCTTCACACACAAGGAAGTGCCTGATAGTCGGGACCCACCTGGTCGAAGCGTACGTAGCATTGTCATTCTGGTCGCGAATGTGTACGTACATATATACTGGTCGATGTAGAGGCATGCATGTGTCGTAGTAGAGACGCGCACGTAGCATGTACACGTACGTAGAGTGGCCAGGGTGCAAGAAAGAAAATACGGCCATGTATGTGTACATACGGGCGGGGTCTCGAACGCCTACTCGCGCATACGTATGGCCAGGGCTCGTGTACATGGTTGGGTCAGAACGGAGAAACAACATCGTCGTCGTGTTCATGGGGAGGCAACGGAATGCGTCGTGTTCATGGGCAGGCAACGAAATGCATCGTATTCATCAGTAGGGCTTGGACGGATCAGGTGATGGAAACGAGGCTTAGCGTACCGCAGAACGGGGGAAACGGCCTTGTGTTCGACCGGCCACGTTCGAAACGGGATCTTGTTCATCGGGAGGGGTCTGGCGTACCGCAAAATGGAGGAAACGGACCTCCTATGGTCGAAACGGGGGTCCTGTTGATCGGGAGGAGTGTGGGGTACAGCAAAACGGACGAAACGGACTTGTGTTGGAGCGCTACGGTCGAAACGGGGGTCATGTTCATCGGGAGGGGTGTGGCGTACCGCAAAATGGGACTCCATGGGATACTGTTCATATCCACCGTCGACCCCCTCCAGCCTCCACGAGCTACTGTTCATCCACCGTCGACCTCCTCCACCCTCCACCTGCGATTGTTCATCCACGGGCTCCTGTTCATCCAGCCTCCACCGCGCGCTACTCCACCGGCTACTGTTCAACTAGCCCTCTCCACGGGCTCCTGTTCAACCTCCCCTCCACGGGCTATTGTTCATCCTTCCCTCCACCGTCTACTATTCATCCTACCCTCCACGGGGTGGTCCTATTCATCCAGCCCTCCACGGGGTCCTGTTCATCCAGCCCCAACCGGCTCGATCGATCGGGGTCCTGTTCATCCAGAGGAAACACCACGGGGTCCTGTTCATCCACCACCACCGGGA
>NC_057800.1:317205326-317209706 GCF_018294505.1 Triticum aestivum | reverse complement strand
GTAGCGAAGGAACAGCTCGATCGGGTTCAGTTAACAGCCATCGATCGAACGCTCGAGTTCAGTAACGCGTAGCCTGCAGTGCAATCGCTCGGGTTCAGTTAGAGCCCAATGCCTCACTCGGGTTCAGTTAGAGCCAACGCCTCGCACACACGCGCGTACGTGTATGAGAGAAGCGGGCATCGCTCGGCCCCCGACCTCCCACCGTAACCGGGAACTCCCCGAAATTTTCCTCGCCCTCGCTTCTACCACGGTTTTTTCCGTCATGGACGGCCCAAAGAATGTCATGCAGCTGCGTCTCTGGCCCGCCCAGGACAAAAAGCCCATTTTTTGTCATGATTTTTTGTCATAGAAGTAGGAGCCTACCACATCTATGATGATACTGGGTTTCGTCACAATTATCGTCATAGAAGTGTCATATGTTTGACAGAAAAAAACATTCGTTCAGCCCAAAATGTCACGGATGTGTATTTTTTTCCAGTGATACCCTTAACCATTGGTAGCCATGTTTTCCCGTCTGAAATAATAATCTTGGAGTCACAAGGATTGGATGTGATATTAGGCATGGACTGGATGTCAAAGTATGGAGGAAGCATTGACTGTTCTAGTAAGTCGATTTATCTCACCACCCCGGAGGGAAAAAGGATTAAGTATGTATCTAGTCATGCGCCTAGGAGTAGCCAAGTAAATACCCTCACAGGAATTGTTCAGGAGGAAGTGCCTGTAGTGAAGGATTACCCGGATGTTTTTCTAGAGGAATTACCAGGCATGCCACCGGGTCGAGACATCGGCTTTTTGATAGAAATGTTGCCAGGCACCGGGCCTATATCAAAGTGACCATACCGGATGCCCGCAAATGATCTAGAGGAGATTAAGAAGCAGATCAAGGAGTTATTGGAGAAAGGTTACATTCGACGGAGTTCATCACTATGGGGAGCCCCAGTGCTTTTGGCTGAGAAGAAGGATAAGTCTTTAAGGATGGTTGTTGATTATCGTGCATTGAATGAGGTGACGATCAAGAACAAATACCCACTGCCGATGATCAATGATTTGTTTGACTAGCTGCAAGGAGCAAAGGTGTTTTCAAAGATCAATTTGTGATCAGGATATCACCAGCTGAAGATTCGAGAGAAGGATATACCAAAGACACACTTCACCACACGGTACGGGTTGTATGAGTATACGGTCATGTCATTCGGACTGACTAACGCCCCTGCCTATTTCATGAGCATGATGAACAAGGTGTTCATGGAATATTTGGATAAGTTTGTTGTGGTGTTCATAGATGATATAATGATATACTCGAAGAATGAGGAGGAGCACAAGGAGCATTTGCATTTAGTTCTCGAGAAACTCAGGGAACACCAGTATGCCAAGTTCAGCAAATGTGAGTTTTGGATGAAGGAGGTCGGATTCCTTGGACATGTTATATCAGGAGAAGGTGTAGCAGTAGATCCTACCAAGGTTCAGATAGTTATTGAATGGTTGGCACCCACTTCAGTTAGCGAGATCCACAGTTTTCTTGGACTCGCAGGATACTATCGGAGATTCATTGAGAATTTTTCCAAGATTGCGAAGCCAATGACGGAGTTATTGAAGGAGGATACCAAATTTAAATGGATGGAAGAATGTGAGGCAAGTTTTCAGGCGTTAAGGAAACGTTTGACGACAGACCCAGTACTGATTCTGCCGGATATACGTAAAGAGTTTCAAGTGTATTGCAATGCCTCTCGCCCAGGACTTGTAAGTGTGCTTATGAAAGACGGAAGAGTTGTTTCGTATGACTCACGACAACTAAAACAGCACAAATTGAATTATGCCACACATGATTTGGAGTTAGCAGCTGTAGTGCATGCGCTCAAGACATGGAGACATTACCTTATTGGAAATCATTGTGATGTATACACGGATCATAAGAGTTTGAAGTACATTTTCACACAGAAGGAGTTGAACCTTAGGCAGAGGAGATGGTTGGAGCTTATAAAGGATTATGATATGAAGCTTCATTATCATCCAGGCAAGGCCAATGTCGTAGCCGACGCTTTGAGCCGGAAGAGCTATGCTAATACCCTAATAAGCACGGGATTATCAAAGGAGTTAGCAGAGGATCTCAGGGAACTTCGATTGGAGATTGTTCCTAGAGGTTTTGTTGCAACAATGGAGGTTCGGTCTACATTGTTAGGAAAGATTCGAGAAGCTCAGAAGGATGACAAAGAGATTACTGAGATAAAGGAGAGAATGGGCAAAGGAAAGGCCAAAGGTTTTCGTGAGGACGAGCACGACACCTTATGGTTTGGGGACCGTATTTATGTGCCCAATATCACAGAGATCAGGAAGTTTATACTTCATGAGGCTGATGACTCACCATACTCGATACACCCCGGAAACACCAAGATGTATTTCGATCTGAAGGAGCGTTTCTGGTGGACTGGTATGAAGAAAGATATTGCCAAGTATGTAGCTGTATATGATGTATGTCAGAGAGTGAAGGCTGAACATCAAAAGCCAGCAGGATTGTTACAACCTATGCCGATACCCGAATGGAAGTGGGATAAACTTGGAATGGATTTTATCACCGGATTACCCACGACCAAATCAGGATATGATTCTATATGGGTAGTAGTTGATCCCTTGACCAAAGTGGCTCACTTTATCCCAATGAAAACCACCTATACAAGTGCGAAGTTGGCCGAGATATAGATGACCAGGATCGTATGTCTGCATGGAGTTCCAAGGACCATAGTATCAGATAGAGGAACACAGTTTAACTCAAAGTTTTGGCACCAACTACACCAAACTTTGCGAACGAGCTTGGAGTTCAGTACCGCATTCCACCCTCAGACGGATTTACAGACCGAGAGAGTCAACCAGATTCTGGAGGATATGTTGCGAGCCTGTGCGCTAGATTATGGATCTAGCTGGGATGACAATTTTCCCTACGTGGAGTTCTCATACAACAATAGCTATCAAGCCAGTTTGAAGATGGCACCGTTCGAAGCCCTTTATGGACAAAGGTGCAGAACACCGTTGTTATGGGATGAAGTTGGAGACCGTCCGTTGTTTGGACCAGATTTGATCAAGGAGTCTGAGGAAAAGGTTAAGTTTATTAGAGATAGACTGAAGATAGCTTAGTCCAGGCAGAAGAGTTATGCAGACTCGAAACGCAAGGAAATAATCTATGAAATTGGAGACAGAGCATATCTGCAAGTTTCACCCCTGCGAGGAGTGAAACGTTTTGGAGTTAAGGGAAAATTAGCCCCGAGATTTGTAGGACCGTACCGAATTTTGGAACGTATGGGAGAAGTTTCCTACAAGTTGGAGTTACCTGAAGGACTGTCTGGAGTTCATGATGTGTTTCATGTTTCCTAGTTGAAGAAGTCTCACGCTGAGATGGCCAATATACCAGTAAGAGATACTGTGCGCTTGGAGGCAATTCAGTTGGACAATGATCTGACCTACGAGGAGAAGCCAGTCAGGATTCTTGAATTTGCTAGCCGAGTCACCCGCAACAAGGTTATCAAGTTTTGCAAAGTTCAGTGGAGTCACCATACCGAGGATGAAGCCACCGGGGAAAGAGAGGATGATCTTCGCAAAGACCACCCGCACCTATTTTCTAGCCAACCCGAATCTCGAGGGCGAGATTCATCTTAAGGGGGGGTAGGTTTGTAACATCCCAAAATTTCAATTTGGAATGTTATACATAGATCATTCATGCATATCATATTTTATTGCATTTCGTTTCACAATCCTCAAAATCCTAAGCAACTCAAGGACCCTCAGAGAGAGTTGGGGATTTCCCTGTTTTCATATTTGATTTTTATCAAATATTGAAACGACGATTTTTGGTTTTATTTATTTTTCTCTCCGAAAATATTTTCATATTAAAATATATGAGAGGAGATAATATGACTTCTCCAAAATAAATAAAATCTTGAAGGAAAAATATTAAAATCAAATATTTGATTTTATTCGGAGTTTATTGCTATTTTATTTGAATTAGAAAATTGCACATTTTTCAAAGTTGCAATTTCGGGCCAAGAAAATGTTCATCTCGTTCTAAATATTTTATTTAGACGGTGAAAATTTGTTTTGGCATTTTTTGTTTTTTATTTTATTTTATAGGATTTTATCTAGTTTCGGTGAAATTATTTTTTAAAAAAAGTTTCCTTCGCCGACTAGGCCGAAGCCCAAGTCAGCCGGCCCACCTCCCCGCGCTGTCTCCTTCCAGGAGAACGGGAGCGCGCCGCCGCCCGCAAGGCTGAGTCCGGTGGGGACTCTCCCTCCCCGCGCCGCTTGCCCCCTCGCCCAAGCAAGCACCCCCTCCTATAAGTACCCCGCCCCGCCCCTGATTTCCACCACCACCGCCACACCGCGCCGCAACCG
>NC_057800.1:317198547-317205068 GCF_018294505.1 Triticum aestivum | reverse complement strand
CCCCGCCTTTGCCGCGCCACCGCCGCCCGTTGCTGCATCGCCGCTGCCACGACGACCCTGCCACCCGCGCCGCCCACCACTGCAGCCCCGCCTCGCTGGAGTCGCCGCCCCGCCTCGCCGGACCTCGCCGGAGGTAAAGCCGCCGTTCGATTTTTTAAAAGAATCGATCCGGTTTTTTTAGAAAATCCTAGGTTTTTTGAATAGAACTGTTCACCGGTTTTTCTCGATTTAGTTATTTAAAGGACGTTCGTCCGTACGTTCGTTTTAACGAACGGTGTTCACTCGTTAGCCGCAGATAGCGAATGTTCGTTCGTTAGCCTGTTCGTCAGTTTTTGTTTTTCTCGGATTTTCCGCGATTATTTTCGATTGTGATTTCTGATCCGATTTTCGTTTTAGTTTATCTTTTTGCTCGTTTGTCGGAATGAGGCGATTCAAGCGCCTAGATCTTTGTCTCGAAAACCTCTTTCTATTTAATCAACTTGAACAAGGTTTTGATACTGTAAAATTTGACTTTAGTCCAGAATAGTAAACTGACCTTATTTCTTTCGCAGTTTGAGTTTCGTTGCCCCATTTGGTTTGATTCTTTTTGCAAACCGGAGTTCTTAAGTTGAACTTTATGGTTAGACCTTATTATTTGAGTTTTATCCATGCTTATTTGCTTGATTTCTTATGTATGCTATTGCTTGTTTGCGATAGAATACCCGGAGTGCGAAGTGTGCTACTTTGAATCTTTAGGTTTTGCGGATCATCAGCAAGGCAAGTAACACTTTGAGCATACCCCTTTATCACCCAATTTTTATGCATTAGCTCCAATCCTCAAACATAACATGATTAAGATGTGATAAACTTGTGGTTGGGAAGTTGTTAATGAGGTAGAACCTATTGCCCTGTTATTATCAAACCCTTGGGAGTTACTTCTACGTATTGCTTATATTGCTATGCTATGCTTGTAGACGTGGTTTGGGTGAGTGAAATCCATGAGAGATATGAGATTGTTAATTAATGGTTCAACTTAAGGTGCCAACTTGAATACACATCTGGGTGGATTGTTTGTCGGGCACCTGGAGAATCCAGTGTTGTCCTAGGATATCCCGGAGTACCCGTGTGATAATCCTAAGGTCCGCCACCCAGGCTCAAAGGGAACTGAGATATTTCATGCTAGAAACTTTCGTGTGCATCCACATGATATTATGGGCTCTAGCATAGCTGAGTAAGTTACATGAGCTCTCGAAGAGGTGGATCAGCAGGTAGAGGGATGTAGGTTGGTATGGTCTGCCCGGAGTAAAGAGTAAATGTTTCTGAAAGACTGTGTCTCGGTCATCCGTTTCTCAAACACCCTGTAGTGCGAGAAATCCAACGGAGGAGATCGGGTCTTGTGGGGAAAAGTGCACAAACCTCTGCAGAGCGTACAATCTAACCATGGTTAGCCGTGTCCCCGGTTATGGACAATTCTTGAGTATCTAGTACTTGGATTATCATATGTATCTCATCACTCTAAATTAATATTGTTGGGTTGATAATTACTTTTAATTGGGATTGAGTTGGAGGAACCTTCTCAATGATGTTTCAACTACCATGATACTTAAATAAAATCTATTCCTTTGTTGTAGGGAAAATTGTTTTTCGCAAAAACTATAACCATAGAGCTTTCCACCAGCCAAATATGCATGTAGTGATAGCATTATTCTCTTCTTGCTCTACTGTGTTATATTGCCAGCATATTCCATGTGCTGACCCGTTTTCGGGCTGCAACGTATTATGTTGCGGACTTTTCAGATGAGGAGTAAGGTTCGTTAGGTCGTTGCCGTGTAGCTCAGCTATGCCGTTGGAGTTGATGGACTTAGTTTATCTTCCAAGCCTTCCGCCGTTATCGTATTAGATGGCCTTAAGCCATATTTATTGTAATAAGTTCTCTTTTGAGACATTCGATGTAATAAGTGTGTGATTTCTATTCTGTTATAAATCCTTCGAGTACTATGTGTGTCAGCATTACCGATGCAGGGATGACACTGAAGCACAGAGACTTGACCGTTTGAGGTCGGGTCGCTACAGTGAGCGCGTCTACACGAAAATTCTCAAGATGCCGAGACACAACGTCAAGAACAACAACTCCGTGACGCTCAAGCACTTGAGGCACAACAAGCTCTACGCGATTCAAGTCGAGCCATAGCCAACCGAGGCTGACAAGCTCGTGAACATGCCGAAGCACTTCGTGAAGAAGTCCGCGAGAGGATTTATAAAGCTCGCGTGCACCGTCAAGTTCCTCCTTGAGCTCGACAAGCTCCTCCACAAGCACGTCAAGAACAACAAGTTCCTCAAGATCATGAAGACAATGGAGATCCTCCATGTCAAGAGCAACAAGAGGTTGACAACCCTCCGCGCCAAGAGCACCCCGGGTTGAACAATCATCAACTACATGGGTGTCATCATCCCCAACCCCAACACAATGAAGAGCAACGCCATGGCAAGCTCAAGTTCACCATGCCCAAGTCCAACGGAAGAAATGATCCCGAAGAGTACCTTTCATGGGCATTGAAAGTTGACAAGATCTTTCGTTTGCACAATTATGAAGAAGAGAAGAAGATCGTGATGGCATCCCTTGAGTTCCAAGACTATGTCCTCATTTGGTGGGAACAAATCATAGAGCGCCGAGAGGCAAGAGGTGAACCACCCATCACTACTTGGGCGCACGTGAAGGATGTCATGAGAGCACGCTTCGTACCTACATACTACAACAGCGACCTCTTCAAGAAACTCCACCTACTCAAACAAGGAACAAAGAGCATTGGAGAGTACTACAAGGAGATGGAGATTGCAATGATATGAGCCAATGCCACGGAAGATGATGAGCAAACAATGGCACGTTTCTTGAATGGACTCAATCATCCCATCAAGAAGATCGCCGACTTCCAACCATACTCAAATCTCATCGAGCTAATGCACCAAGCTACCAAAGCGGAACGCCAAGTGCTAGATGATTTCAAGTATGCCAAGTTCTCATCCAAGTCCTACGCCTTCTCCAACTACCAAGCTTCGACGACTCCAACACCGACTACAAAGCCTTCTACTACCAACATCGACAAGTCGACTTCCAAGAAAGCTTCGTCAACTACAAGCCATCCAACTACGAGCAACTTCAAGCCGAGAGCTTCATCATCATCAACCCCAACCGATGAGACCGTCAAGACGAGTTCCTTCAAGTGTGTAAAACCCTCGATGCGACTATAGCTCCCACGTGTCGAGGCACGACTTAGAGACATAATCGCATTGAAGGCATATGTCGCAAGTTAGGCAATTATCACAACATCCCATGTAATATAGATAATAAAAGGGGAGATAACATAGTTGGCTTACACTTGCCACGTCAATCAAGGTACATAAATAGCATTACAACATTCAAACACTCATGGACCGACTACGGCGCCAAAATAAAAGATAACCCAACATGCGACATGGTCCCGATCACAACAACTGGGCACCACTACTGATCATCAGGGAAAGACACATAGTATCGTTGAGAGTCCTCGTCGAACTCCCACTTGAGATCAAGCACGTCACCTGGAGCGGAATCATCAGGCCCTGCATCTGATTTGGAAGTAATCTGTGAGCCACAGGGACTCAGCAATCTCGCACCCTCGCGATCAAGACTATTTAAGCTTAATAAGTTAGGCAAGGTAAATATAAGTGGAGCTACAGCAAGCGACTAGGATATATGGTGGCTAACCTATTCGCAAAAGAGGGCGAGAAGAGGAGGCAAAGCGCGAGTGAGAAACTAGAGAGCAACCTGCGCAAGCATTACTCCAACACCGTGTCCACTTCCCGGACTCCGCCGAGAAGAGGCCATCACGGTAACACACTCAATTGATTCATTTTAATTAAGTTAAGGTTCAAGTTATCTACAACCGGACATTAACAAATTTCCATCTGCCCATAACCGCGGGCACGGCTTTCAAAAGTTCAAATCCCTGCAGGGGAGTCCCAACTTAGCCCATGACAAGCTCTCACGGTCAACAAAGGAATAGACCTCCTACCGAGACGTTCCGATCAGACTCGGTACCTCGGTTTTTCAAGACACTTCGACAGGTTAAAACAAATCCAGCAACACCGCCCGAATGTGCCGACAAATCCCGATAGGAGCTGCACATATCTCATTCTCAGGGCACACTCAGATGAGCGCTCCATACAACTAAAACCAAACCTCGAGTTTCCCCGTGGGGGCACTGCACGGGACTCTAGTTTGGAACAACACTCAGAGGAGCACTGGCCCAGGGGGGGCTAAAATAAGATGACCCTCGGGCTCCGGAAACCCAAGGGAAAAAAAGGCTAGGTGGCAAATGGTAAAACCAAGGTTTGGCATTGCTGGAAAAGCTTTAATCAAGGCGAACTATCAAAGGGCTCCCATTATAACCCAACCGCGTAAGGAACGCAAAATCCGGGAACATAACACCGATATGACGGAAACTAGGGCGGCAAGAGTGGAACAAAACACTAGGCGAGAGGCCGAGCCTTCCACCCTTTACCAAGTATATAGATGCATTAAGATAACATGGCAATATAATGATATCCCAACAAGTAAATAATGTTCCAACAAGGAATGGTCTCCAATCTTCACCTGCAACTAGCAACGCTATAAGAGGGGCCGAGCAAAGCGGTAACATAGCCAATCAATGGTTTGCTAGGACATGGTGGGTTAGAGGTTTGACATGGCAATTTTGGAGGCATGATAAGCAAGTGGTAGTCATCATAGCATGGCATAGCAAAAAAGCGAGCATCTAGCAAAGCAAAGATAGTAGTGATTTCGAGGGTATGATCATCTTGCCTGCAAAGTTGTCAGAGTTGACTGCATCCTCGAAAACAAACTCAACGGTCTCCTCGTTACCGAACCCGTCTCCCGGCTCTACCCAAACAAGACAAACAAGCAAACGGAACACAATCAACCACGTGCAAAGCTCAAACAATAAGATGCAAGGATGGTATGCTATGCGGGATGCGATGCGGGATGCATATGCAAGATTTGACAAGGGATGCATGAACCTGGCCTCAACCTGGAAATCCAAGTGTGCCACTGGAAAGATGAGATGAAATCGCCTGAAAACGATTTAAAGAACGCCGGAATCGGAGTTATGGTTTGGGAATGGCAAGCAATTCAAATATGACCACGTTTTGCGATTTCCAGCAAGTAGCCATCTAAATGCAACGAGATGAACATGTACAGCACTCAAACATGACAACAAAATAGATGGCAGGTATCCATTCATGATGCTTGACAAAAGTCTAGCACTGAGCAACGGCCAATTCATCCATTAACAGGTTCAATCAAGCATGGCAAAAATGCATTTGGTAAACAGATTTCAGACTTAGTGAAATTAACACTTGTCTGGAATTTCAGATCAGATAGCTCTCTTTGGAGCATGAAAACTACATGCTACAGGACCTGAACATGGCAAAGTAAAGCATGGCATCGAGCTACTCAAAGAGCTTAACAAAAGTCCCTTAGTGACCTTGAGCCAAAAGGGAACAGAAAAAATACAATTGCAAGCATGTGAACATGGCAAAAACATAAACAGATCACAGACTTAGTGAAAACTGGAGCATGCTGAAACAGATATCAAGTAGGCATGTTTATGATCCCGATGCACTCACTATAGAGCAAGTCATGACAATCTAAGCATACACCCAACAAGAATACACAAAATTCAAGCTAGACATGGCAAGAACAATAGCATAGCATGCACGGATCAACTACAACATCCTCGGCAAAATCACTAACAAGTAGACAATCTGCCCAGATTCAGGAAATGACAAAAGTAGAGCTCGATTGACTCAAGATGGGTGCTCCATAGTTGCAAACAAAGACATGGATGGATAGAGCACTACAAGATTAACAAAACATCCTTACTGATCATCCTCAAAAGAGGCACGGATCACTAGGAAACAACATAAACATATGGCCATATGAGATAACCAGCTCAAGGACTTAGTGGAAATGCTAAGTCCCTGAAAACAACATTAACAAATGCCTCAGATTGCAAGCTTGTGCTAGTCACCACACACATCACAAAAATACATGGGTTACACCTCTGGAAAGATGGAAAAACCCTTAACAAAACATATGTAGAGCTCAAGGGCATATCATGCACACAATAATCATGGCAAAAAAGACAAATATCTAATTGGAGCAGAAGATCTGACAATTATCTCAAGTAGCACTCTTCTAACAGCATTTCGGGCATCAAGATGAACTCAAATGAAAATGATGCAATGAGTTCAAATGATGTGCTCTCTGAGACGAACATTTTAATATGTTATATGCCCAAAACGGAGCTACATATGAGGAGTTACGATGCAATGAACATAGCCAAAATATTTGGGTTTCGGGCAAAAGTCAACCCGAGATATTTGGATCTAGATCCAGATCCGGGTGCACGGGTTATGAGGTTGGCTGGAGCTTCGCCGGAGATGGAGGAGAACGGCCGGACGGCGCGGCGTCGAAGGGGGCGCAAGGGCGGCGCGGGTAGGTC
>NC_057800.1:317188868-317198184 GCF_018294505.1 Triticum aestivum | reverse complement strand
GCTCCGGGCCGGGAGGGCCTCCCGCGGGCTCTCCGGGCCGGCGCGGTAGGTGGAGGCGGTGGCGAACCGGAAGGCGACAAGTGGCGGCGGCGGCGCGGGTCGGACGTGTCCGGCCCGGCGAGTTTTTGTCCGGCGGCGGCGGATCTGGGATTTTAGGGTTTCGCCCGGGATTTGAAATGTGGGGATCTATATATAGGCATAGAGGGAGCTAGGAGAGTCCAAATGAGGTGTTGTTTTTGGCCGCACGATCATGATCGAACGCTCTAGATGATGGAGAGGGTTTTGGTGGGTCTTGGGCCAAATTGGAGGGGTGTTGGGCTGCAACACACACGAGGCCTTTTCGGTCCCTCGGTTAACCGTTGGAGTATCAAACCAAGTCCAAATGGTACGAAACTTGACAGGCGGTCTACCGGTAGTAAACCAAGGCCGATTGGCAAGTCTCGGTCCAATCCGGAAATGTATAACCCCCACACACGAAAGAAAGGTAGAAATGACCACCGGAGGAGAACGAAGCGCCGGAATGCAAAACGGACAACGGGGAAAATGCTTGAATGCATGAAATGAACACATATGCAAATGCAATGCACATGATGACATGATATGAGATGCATGACAACGACAACAACACACGGAGACAAAAACCCAAACCCGAGAAAATAAAATAACTTAACGCCGGAAACGGCAAGAGTTGGAGTACAAATTGGGTAAATCATATCCGGGGTGTTACAACACTCCACCACTACGAAAGGATCTCATCCTGAGATCTAGGACTAGAAGAACGCCGGGTACTCAGAACGGAGGTGATCCTCGCGTTCCCAGGTAGCTTCACGGTCGGAATGGTGTGACCACTTGACTTTGAGGAATTTGATTGACTTGTTGTGAGTCTTGCGTTCAGTCTCTTCAAGAATAGCAACTGGGTGCTCACGATAAGAGAGATCTTCTTGGAGCTCAATGTCCTCGAAGTTGACGGTGCAGTCAGGAGTCTTGAAGCACTTTCGGAGCTGAGAGACATGGAACACGTCATGAACATTTGCAAAGTTTGAAGGAAGCTCGAGTTGATAGGCGAGATCGCCTCTCTTGCTGACAATCTTGAAAGGTCCCACGTATCTAGGGGCAAGCTTCCCTTTGATACCGAAGCGACGAGTACCTTTCATTGGAGAGACGCGGAGGTAAACATGATCTCCGATCTCGAAGACAAATCATGGTGCTTACTATCATAGTAGCTCTTCTGGCGGGATTGGGCTGCTTTGAGGTTATCTCGAATGACTTTGCACATTTCCTCTCCCTCTGTGATTAAGTCATTACCGAGAAGCTGACGTTCACCGGTTTCAGACCAGTTGAGAGGGGTACGGCACTTCCTGCCATACAGAATTTCAAATGGGGCCTTGCCCGAACTTGCTTGAAAACTGTTGTTGTAGGAGAATTCAGCATATGAAATACAATCCTCCCACTTCATGCCGAAGGAGATCACGCAAGCCCTGAGCATATCTTCAAGAATCTGATTGACATGCTCGACTTGACCACTAGTTTGAGGATGGAAAGTTGTGCTGAAGCGGATGTTGGTGCCCATGGCCTTCTGAAAAGAATCCCAAAACTTGGATGTAAAGATGCTGCCACGGTCTGAAGAGGTCACTTGTGGGATACCATGCAGAGAGACAATTCGAGAGGTATAGAGTTCTGCCAATTGAGCTGCAGTGATTGACTCTTTGATAGGCAGAAAATGAGCCACTTTAGTGAGTTTGTCGATGACAACGAATATAGCATCATTGCCACGTTTAGACTTTGGAAACCCGGTCACGAAGTCCATCTCAATGTGGTCAAACTTCCATTCTGGAATGGTAAGAGGTTGGAGGAGACCAGCTGGCATTTGGTGTTCTGCCTTCACTCTTCTGCAGACATCACACTCATTCACAAATTGAGCAATCTCGCGCTTCATTCGAGTCCACCAATAAGCCTGCTTGAGGTCCTGATACATCTTCGTGCTCCCAGGGTGGATGGAGAGGAGAGAATTGTGAGCCTCGTTCATGATCACTTTACGAAGATCACCTTTGGGCACAACAATATGATCCTCGAAGAAGAGAGTATCCTTGTCATCAAGGCGGTAGCACTTGTACTTGGGTTGACTCTTGGCAATCCCAATCTTCACTTTTTTCACCATAGCATCAAGAAGCTGAGTTTGGTGAATCTGGTCTTCCAAGGTAGGAGAGACTTGAAGGTTGGCGAGGAAACCTTGAGGAACAACTTGCAGATTAAGTTTGCGGAAAGCTTCACAAAGCTCGGGTTGATAAGGCTTGAGAATCAGACTGTTGCAGTAAGCCTTTCTGGTCAATGCATCAGCAATCACATTGGCCTTGCCTGGAGTATACTCGATACTCGGATTATACTCTTGAATCATTTTGACCCATCGAGTTTGCCTGAGGTTGAGATTAGGCTGAGTGAAGATGTACTTGAGACTCTTGTGGTCAGTGAAGATGTCCACTTTTCTTTCCAATAAGAGATGTCTCCAAGTCAAAAGAGCATGCACAACTGCCGCCAACTCGATATCATGAGTGGGGTAGTTCTTCTCATTGGGCTTCAATTGGCGAGAGGTATAAGCAACGACTTTCTTCTCTTGCATCAACACTGCGCCAAGACCTTGGAGAGAGGCATCACAAAAGACCTCGTACGGCTTGGATTCATCAGGCGGAGTCAGAACTGGAGCAGTGATCAATTTGTCTTTCAAAGTGTTGAAAGCAATGTCACACTCCGGAGACCAAACGTACTTGACGTGCTTCTGGAGAAGATTTGAGAGAGGCTTCACGATCTTAGAAAAGTTTTCAACGAATCTTCGACAATAGCTTGCGAGACCGAGGAAGCTACGGAGTTGCTTCACGTTCTGAGGAGGTTCCCAATTCACAATTGCAGACACCTTCTCAGGATTCACCGCAATTCCCTTGGCCGAGATGATATGACCAAGATAAAGAACCTCATCGAGCCAAAATTCGCACTTGGAGAACTTGGCGTAGAACTGGTGTTCCCTCAGCTTATCGAGTACCAAACGCAAGTGCTTGGCATGATCTTCCTTGTTCTTCGAGAAAACTAGAATGTCGTCGAGATAGACCAAAACGAAGTCATTGGTGTAGGCGTTGAAGATGAAGTTCATCATGCAAGAGAAAGTCGGAGGAGCGTTGACGAGGCCAAAAGACATGAAAGTGTACTCATAAGAACCATAGCTTGTCCTGAAAGCTGTCTTGGGAATATCTTGCTCACGGATTCGAATCTGATGATAACCCATACGGAGATCAAGCTTGGAGAATACTTGGGCACCTTTGAGTTGTTTGAACAACTCATTGATGTTGGGAAGTGGGTATTTGTTCTTGATGGTCTTATTGTTCAATGGACGGTAATCAACACAAAGTCGGTCCGGTCCATCCTTCTTCTTCACAAAAAGAACACCACAACCCCACGGAGAAGAACTAAGCCGGATGAGACCCATTCTCTCTTGAATATCGAGTTGCTTCTTCAGCTCCTTCAACTCTTTAGGTCCGAGCTTGTAAGGACGCTTGCACACAGGTTCCGTACCAGGATCAAGATCAATGACGAATTCAACTGGCCAGTGCGGAGGCATTCCTGGAAGCTCTTCTGGAAAGACGTCTTGATATTCGCAAACGACTGGAATTTGCGAGATGGCATCGAGTTCACCCTTCTCATTGAGAGAAAACAGACGGATGGTATTATCCCAAGCGGCAAAGACAATTACATCCTCAGACGAATGAGTCAATTGAATCTTCCTGGTAGCACAATCAAGATGCGCCTTGTGCTTAGAAAGCCAATCCATCCCGAGAATAAGATCAATATCCGAGTTACCAAGAACAATTGGGGAAGAAAGGAACTTGTAGTCGCCCAAGGTGATAGTGACCTCCGGGACGCAGGTGTTAGCTATCATCTGCTTGCCCGGTGACACAATTTGCAAGGAACTTTGCAGATACTGATAATCGCACTCATACTTTGATGCAAAAGGTTTGGAAATGAAACAATGCGATGCACCAGTGTCAAAAAGAACTTTTGTAGGAATATCATTAACATGAAGGTTACCCATGACGACATCTGACGAATCCTCTGCCTGAGCTGCGTTCATCAAGTTGACCTTGGCGTGCTTGGGGTTATGCTTGACCACAGCTGTACTTGCCGATCTGACTGGAGGAGGAGGAAGACGCCTCTGGTTGAGACACTTTTTGGCATAGTGACCCTTCTGTTGGCACTTGTTGCACGTGACCTCTGAAAGCGGACGGTGATACGGAGCACTCGATCTTGGAGCTTGAGACGAAGTCTTGTTGTGAAAGCCAGGGTTGGGTGGGTGGGAAGATCCACTGCCACCTTTGCTCTTCTGCTGATACGGCTGATGGAACGGAGGAGGAGGAAGCCAATACTTCTCCTGCTTAGCCACTTGAGCAGAGGAAGAAGGAGTAGTGTCTCTGACTCGCTTCTTGGAAGCATCACACCTCAGTTGAGCAGCCTCTTGTTTCAATGCCATGTTGTAGAACTCATCGTACCTCAAGGGCTCGAAGAGAACAAGAGCTAGCTGGATTTCTTCTCTGAGACCACCCCTGAACTGGTATATCATGCTCTTCTCATCAGGGACGTCCTGCTTGGCAAAGCGGGCGAGCTTCTGAAACAACTTGTTGTAGTCATAGACAGACAAAGAGCCTTGCTTCAGGTTGCGGAATTCCTCACGCTTGCTTTCAACCACGCTCTGAGGGATATGGTGAGCTCTGAAATCTTGACGGAATTCATCCCAGGTAATCGCACGTCCACCTCTGGAATCCTTGTACTGCTGAAACCATTCTGCAGCTTGATCTTTGAGTTGGAAGGAAGCGAACTTGACGAAGTCCTCAGGCCTGACGTTACTGCACTCGAAATGCTTGCATAGATCCACGAGCCAATCGTCAGCATCAGTTGCCTCAACACAATTGCTGAAAGTCTTTGGCCCGTTAGCAAGGAACTGGTTGAGTGTAGCAAAGTGATTCTGATTGTTGCCTTGGTTGCCTTGGTTGCCTTGATTGCGCTCTTGAAGAATTTGCATGATCAACTGTGTGTTTGCATTGGTTGCGGCCATCACAGCTTGCCATGCCTCCGTAGGAGGTGGAGGTGGTGGCGGATCCTGATTCTGATTCTAATTGGTGCTCTTAGCGGGAGCCATCCTGAAGAGGTTGACCACCATTAGCACATAGACAGATAAAATGAAGCTCAATCCATCGGAATGAAAATTGCGACATAAAGTCTTCACATCCGAACAAAATGAACGAATGCATTCCTCTTGAAATGGTCACATATCCATAAATTGAGAAGCCACTTAGAATTTAGGTAGAGAAATAAATCAACAAGGTACGGATCAAGAACGGATACTCGGTAAGAAATCCCAATCTCAAACTAAATATCCGTGGAAGAAGAGCTAGAGCTACAAGAATTCCCACATATGAAACTCCCGAACCTTTCCGGTTATGCAATCAGGTGTTGGGGATACAGGGGAAGCATAATATCTCACCCAAATCTAGCAAATCCTACATCCAGTTGTATCCATCCTTCAACACATAACCGAGAAAAACTTCGGAAACCATCTACCTCAACCTTCGAAAAGCATCCGTTATACAAGTTATGGTGATACTCCCGAACTCCCGCCCCAGTACTAGGTGGCGTCGAGGTTATCTCACCAACGAACTGCATAAAAGAGATTTTCGATGTCGGCGTACTAAACTCAGGTATTCCAGAACTGCAACAATAAAATTATGACGACAACACCTCAGAGCTCAACTCCCCGGGACACTTCCACAAAACCCCTGACAGGAGGCACCAAGACAATGTTCTCGTCATAAAACCATCGGAACGATTCCAAGATACCCGCGTGATCCTAAAATTTTTTTAGTGAAATTTGAGAAGAGAGGGAAGTAAAAGAATTCCTAAACTCTCCGATATATAATTCCTAAATGACTCAAAAAATTTTCTAGACACAACTCGGCTGCTAAAAACGATCAAGCAATGGGGCTCCTAAGGTCGGGGAAGGCTCTGATTACCAACTTGTAACACCCTCGATGCGACTATAGCTCCCACGTGTCGAGGCACGACTTAGAGACATAATCGCATTGAAGGCATATGTCGCAAGTTAGGCAATCATCACAACATCCCATGTAATATATATAATAAAAGGGGAGGTAACATAGTTGGCTTACACTCGCCACGTCAATCAAGGTACATAAATAGCATTACAACATTCAAACACTCATGGCCCGACTATGGCGCCAAAATAAAAGATAACCCAACATGCGACACGGTCCCGATCACCCCAACTGGGCACCACTACTGATCATCAGGGAAAGACACGTAGTATCATTGAGGGTCCTCGTCGAACTCCCACTTGAGATCAAGCGCGTCACCTGGAGCGGAATCATCAGGCCCTGCATCTGATTTGGAAGTAACCTGTGAGCCACAGGGACTCAGCAATCTCGCACCCTCGCGATCAAGACTATTTGAGCTTATAGGTAAGGCAAGGTAATATATGTGGAGTTGCAGCAAGCGACTAGCATATATAGTGGCTAACCTGTTCGCAAAAGAGAGCGAGAAGAGGAGGCAAAGCGCGAACGAGTAACTAGAGGGCATCCTGCGGCAAGCATTACTCCAACACCGTGTCCACTTCCCGGACTCCGCCGAGAAGAGGCCGTCACGGTAACTCACACGGTTGATTCATTTTAATTAAGTTAAGGTTCAATTTATCTACAACCGGACATTAACAAATTCCCATCTGCCCATAACCGCGGGCACGGCTTTTGAAAGTTCAAATCCCTGCAGGGGAGTCCCAACTTAGCCCATGACAAGCTCTCACGGTCAACTAAGGAATAGACGTCCTCTCAACCGGTACCTCGGTTTTTCAAGACACTTCGATAGGTTAAAACAAATCCAGCAACACCGCCCGAATGTGCCAACAAATCCCGATAGGAGCTGCACATATCTCGTTCTCAGGGCACATTCAGATGAGCGCTCCATACAACTAAAACCAAACCTCAAGTTTCCCTGAGGGGGCGCTGCATGGGACTCTAGTTTGGACCAACACTCAGAGGAGCACTGGACCAGGGGGGCTAAAATAAGACGACCCTCGGGCTCCGGAAACCCAAGGGAAAAAAGGCTAGGTGGGAAATGGTAAAACCAAGGTTGGGCTTTGCTGGAAAGCTTTAATCAAGGCGAACTATCAAGGGGTTCCCATTATAACCCAACCGCGTAAGGAATGCAAAATCCGGGAACATAACACCGATATGACGGAAACTAGGGCGGCAAGAGTGGAACAAAACACTAGGTGAGAGGCAGAGCCTTCCACCCTTTACCAAGTATATAGATGCATTAAGATAACATGGCAATATAATGATATCCCAACAAGTAAATAATGTTCCAACAAGGAACGGTCTCCAATCTTCACCTGCAACTAGCAACACTATAAGAGGGGCCGAGCAAAGCGGTAACATAGCCAATCAACTGTTTGCTAGGACATGGTGGGTTATAGGTTTGACATGGCAATTTGGGAGGCATGATAAGCAAGTGGTAGGCATCGTAGCATGGCATAGAAAAACAACAAGCATCTAGCAAAGCAAAGATAGTAGTGATTTCGAGGGTATGATCATCTTGCCTGCAAAGTTGTCAGAGTTGACTGGATCCTCGAAAGCAAACTCAACGGGCTCCTCATTAGTGAACTCGTCTCCCGGCTCTACCCAAACAAGACAAGCAAGCAAACGGAACACAATCAACCACGTGCAAAGCTCAAACAATAAGATGCAAGGATGGTATGCTATGCGGGATGCGATGCGGGATGCATATGCAAGATTTGACAAGGGATGAATGAACCTAGCCTCAACATGGAAATCCAAGTGTGCCACTGGAAAGATGAGATGAACTCTCTTGAAAATGATATAAAGAACGCCGGAATCGGAGTTACGGTTTGGAATGGCAAGCAATTAAAATATGACCACGTTCTGCGATTTACAGCAAGTAGCCATCTAAATGCAACGAGATGAACATGCTACAACACTCAAACATGACAACAAAATACATGGCAGGAATCCATTCATGATGCTTGACAAAAGTCTAGCACTGTGCTACGGCCAATTCATCCATTAACAGGTTCAAACAAGCGTGGAAAAAATGCATTTGGTAAACAGATTTCAGACTTAGTGAAATTAACACTTGTCTGGAATTTCAGATCAGATAGCTCTCTTTGGAGCATGAAAACTACATGCTACAGGACCTGAACATGGCAAAGTAAAGCATGGCATCGAGCTGCACAAAGAGTTTAACAAAAGTCCCTTAGTGACCTTGAGCCAAAAGGGAACAGAAAATACAATTGCAAGCATGTGAACATGGCAAAAACATAAACAGATCACAGACTTAGTGAAAACTGGAGCATGCTGAAACATATATCAAGTAGGCATGTTTACGAGCTCGATGCACTCACTACAGAGCAAGCCATGACAATCTAAGCATACACCCAACAAGAATACACAAAATTCAAGCTAGACATGGCAAGAACAATAGCATAGCATGCACGGATCAACTACAACATCCTCGGCAAAATCGCTAACAAGTAGACAATCTGCCCAGATTCACGAAATGACAAAAGTAGAGCTCGATTGACTCAAGATGGGTGCTCCATAATTGCAAACAAAGACATGGATGGATAGAGCACTACAAGATTAACAAAACATCCTTACAGCTCATCCTCAAAAGAGGCACAGATCACTAGGAAACAACATGAACATATGGCCATATGAGATAACCAGCTCAAGGATTTAGTGGAAATGCTAAGTCCCTGAAAACAGCATTAACAAATGCCTCACATTGCAAGCTTGTGCTAGTCACCACACACATCACAAAAATACATGGGTTGCACCTCTGGAAAGATGGCAAAACCCTTAACAAAACATATGTAGAGCTCAAGGGCATATCATGCACACAATAATCATGGCAAAAATGACAAATATCTAATTGGAGCAGCAGATCTGACAATTATCTCAAGTAGCACTCTTCTAACAGCATTTCGGGCATCAAGATGAACTCAAATGAAAATGATGCAGTGAGTTGAAATGATGTGCTCTCTGTGGCGAACATTTTGATATGCTATATGCCCAAAATGGAGCTACGGATGAGGAGTTACGATGCAATGAACATAGCCAAAATATTAGGGTTTCGGGCAAAAGTCAACCCGAGATATTTGGATCTAGATCCAGATCCGGGTGCACGGGTTATGAGGTTGGCCGGAGCTTCACCGGAGATGGAGGAGAACGGCCGGACGGTGCGG